>NC_079165.1:59567893-59570393 GCF_947568905.1 Ostrea edulis
GGGAGTAAAAGATGCTTCATTTACCTCCCCTACTAGATGCTTTCTGTGATCTGCTGGATCTGGTAAAAACAATGAATCTCCACTTTCTTCTGAATGCTTTCCTTGGCCAACTTCTCACAGAGGAGCTTTGATATTGTTTTCCTTTTCCAGATAGAGTCCGTTTCTTGAATCTGAAGACAAATGTGACACCATTTTAACATGTCTCAGTAGTCCTCATAAATTCCAGTAATTAATTCATCACTAAATGTTTTAACCTCTAATTGAAAATGATTTCATATTTGAGTCTTCGCAGGGGTTTTCCTACCATTTTCAAACTGGGTCCAGAGTCCGTAGAATTGGGAAAATTGACACATAAAATGTTCAAATTGGGAAAGTATGAAAAGTATTAATTACTTTGTGCTTAGATACGTATAAATAAAAGAGAAGAAAAAAATGTTTTCACTCAGCAAAACATGATATATATTCATAGCAAAATCTGTATCAGAGATCTCATTCCTTTCTGTCTAAAAAAAATTCTAATTATGTCTCCCCTCTTCCAGGGGGAGACATAGTTTTTGTACTTCATCTGTCTTTCTGTCTGTCACAAAATCTTGTGAACACTTCTCCTATATGGCTTATCGGACAGTCTTGAAACTTTGTGCAATGCTTCATTCTCATTTGTAGATGTGCATATTGGTGGGACAGGATGATCCAATTATTTTCCTTAAAGTTATAGTGGATCTAACAGGGGTGGAAGAACAGTGTCATTGTTACATAAGGGTCCAGCAAATGAAAAGACCCAGTCCCTATTGAAAATTCCCTCTAATTAGATAACAGCTAAACTATAAGCTGATTTTTATGGTGTACAAAATGCATACCTTAAACTCTGGATATTTCAAGACAGTCCTCAAGGAAACTATTGTGAGGCAGTCCATCTTCTTGGAAGGCTGTAGTGATTGTCTTTTTTTTGTGTGTCTAGCTGAATTCTGCTGAAAGAATTTATTAGTCTCACTATCAACCTTGCCATGCATTAATTTTTTTTAAAGACCACACCTGTAATCAAAATCAAAGCATTACTTGTTTCTAAATATATACATCAGTATCATCACCAACAAAGACAGCCTTGTCTTGAAACACAAGCTTAGTATAACATGAAACCAATCATTACAATGACCAATGTTTCAAATTTATTTATATTAACAGTCCTTGACCAGTCGAATTTGATCAATATTTTCATTAGTTTGTCACTATGAAGATACCGTAATTTTCCAACTCAGTCTCAGATAGACATACACGGAGAAAATTTGTGGCTGGATCGGGAATTGAACCTAGGGACCTCTGTGCAAGATTTTACCAGTTGGTGCCGTGACTACTCGTCCTGCCAGGGGTGAAATGAATCTGGGTTGTGTGTCTTCGACGGCAAAAACAAATTAAAGGGAGGAATTTAGTAGTTAGGGCTACACGGACCGTGGATATCGACCTGGATAGCTCAGTGGTTAGAGCACCTGACTAGTAATGCAGGGATCCTAGGTTCGACTCCTGGTCCAGCCAAATATTTTCTCCTCCCCTATACTGCATTCCGTGACGTAACTTGCGCAGTGTTAAGTTTATACGTGTATCAAATTAAAAATCTAGGCCCACTGGCCTTCATTGTGGAATGAATAGTAGGATTGTTACATATAATGTCCGAAATTACAAACGTTCACAGAAAATACCAAAGATATGACCGAAATTAAAAATTATTGAAGTCGTCAAAGGAGGGACCAAAATTTTTAATGTGAATATGATAGTAGATGTCATGTATTACTGAGGTCATTTTAGCTCCTCTCTCGGTAATTTTTGTCATTTTTTAGGTAATTTCTGTAAATGGTACCGTAGTAGGCTAGTTTTGGTCATTCCTGCGCTGCGGAATGACTTACCACGTGCCCTGGCCTTGTGCTTGTTTAGCCTATATTGAATATACTTACCGATCTTGCAAAAATCTTTTGATTCCCGGGCAATATGGTACTAATATCTCATGTTTTATAAATTAATATACCTCGCGGACACTACTAAAGACAGAGATATTTCCGGCACCAACGGTCTCTTCGTAGATATGTTTGGTCTATCGTCCCGCTTTCCCATATTTGATATTTTCTATCTTTTTTTGCGCAAGAGTTAGCCTATTTTAAGTACAACTTAACTGAAATACAGGGGCAATTAACTCATTGTATAGGGGCAGGTAACTCGTGGTCGCCGCCCTGCAAGCGGTACCAAATAGCGTTAACCTGAAGGGTTTCTTCAATCCTCGGTATATTTGGCTATATTACAATAAATTCTTATGACTGTTGAGACAGATTTCATGTTTTATCCTAATCGTGCGATTTTGTCCCATTTTAAAAGAATATTTCTCACGGACCCCACCTTTAGAATATTCATACCCGCACTCATTACGTCCCCACTTTTTCATAATACATGTACCCCCCCCCCCCCCCCCCCCCTCCCTTTCCAGGTAGATATATTGCGCCACCACCCAAATACT
>NC_079165.1:59580393-59600620 GCF_947568905.1 Ostrea edulis
TTCCCTTGCCCTCACAGGATGTATCACAAAAGCTGATAGCATGTAGGAAATCTTCATCTCAAGGTCAGGAATGCTACAGTTTATGTGCAGGCTTCTTTGTTATGTACTGGTAGTAAAGTTACATTGGCTCAATGAAATCATGGATGCTGAGGAAAACAAAAAATGTTTTAAAGTTTATGAAATTTATTTGCAAGTAAAGGTAACACTGAGAGCCATACATAGAGTGTATGGATCACCCTGTACAAGTGCCATGGTCCATGTGTCTTATTCTTTTCCCGTGTAATGTATGCATGTATGTGCACATGAATTAGTAGTATGTACCTATAGGTGTCAGAATGTATCTGCCATATTTTGTTTCTGTTGTGTCAGGGAGCACAGTTATTCTGCCCACACCATGTTGGTCACTATTTGGGAATAGAAGTACTTGATACACCTTTAGTTTCCAAAGATATGAAATTGCAGCCGGGCACTATTCTTACCATAGAACCAGGTTTGTGAACACAACAAGCTTATTAAAAGAAGAAACCATATTTAGCTCACCTGAGCCAAAGGCTTAAGGGAGCTTTTCTGATCAAAATTTGTTGTCAATCTTATCATTAATTTTTCACATTTGCAACTTCTTCTCAAGAATCATTTCAAGCAGGCTTGTAACAAAGTATCTCTGTGAAAAAGGATTCAAGCTTGTTCAAATCAACACCCATGCTTTTTCCAAGAAGTAATAAGGGAATGGTGAAAAAAAGTTGGTATGATTATAAAAATTTCTCAAGAACTGCTGAACCAGAAGTCAAAACTTGCATGAAAGTTTCTTCATTTAAGAATGAACACCACTTTTGAGCTGTTCATGGTCAGTATGAACGGATTTGGATTTGAGGCAAATTATCTGTGAATCGCTAGCGCGATTCACAGAATTTGCCTCAAATCCAAATTCGTTCATATTGACCATGAACAGCTCAAAAGTGATGTTCATTTTTTATATTTATATTCATTTACTAAAACACCGTTTGTTTACATTGCTTCTATTTTGTTGCATAAAACGAACTCCTAGACTCTGTCAGTTATTGTGACGTATGTCAACACATAGACATGACGTTGCATTTCGTCTCACCCTGCCTTTTATCAACATTGCAAGGTGCACTGTATTTTGGAAGTAGGAGACCGCAAGATTGGGATGATAATCCACATAAGTTTACAATCTTAATTTAAAGGTGTGACTTGCGAGATCTTTGTAACAGATGTTCTATTTTTTCAAAATCATTACGCTCTCTCAGTCGCGTGCTTTAAGCTAGTTCATAATCCGTTCATAGTCAATGTGAACGGATTGTGTTGTGCGCCGAAATTGGTTGGTTCATAGAGGAAAATGTGATTTGCAATATAAATATATAAAGATGATTATAGTTTGATTAAACTGTGACCTCTGGGCCCAGGACACAACCGTATAAATGGGGATTGAAAGTTTTGCATAGGAATATTATAAGGATATATAGAAAAAATCTTCTCAAGAAACACAATGATTAATATGTCAAATGAATATGTATTATAGGTTAAAATTTGTTCAAATTATGGCCTATAGCTATAGTAAAGATTCACAGATTACTTGTGGGAATCTTCTAAAATCTTTTCAACATGTATTGCAACAAATGATGGTTTGTTTTAAAAATACTATGCAAGAATCCTGAGACTTATCCAATGTGTCAGGGCCACAACTTGTGTTCCAATGTACATGTATCTTTGTATGAGGAATTTGACTCAGTTGAGCATTGTGATTAACCCATTTGACCTATTGCTATTTCCTTTTGTTTTAATGATCAAAGTATTATCATCACAGGCATATACATGTACCAGTAAATGATAGTTTGTTTCCTTATATTACATGATGTACTTAACAATTTGAAATATTTTACTTTTTTTCCCCCAAAGGTTTATATTTACGACCAGAATTTGTTCCAAATAAATTAAGCTTGTTCCGTGGGATAGCTGTAAGACTAGCTGAAAATATCTTAGTGACTAAGGATGGACCGATCAATTTATCCGAAAATGTGTCTCCTCGTGAAAAAGCCACACTTGCCTGTGACACTGAATCCTGTTGGTATAGTGAGGAAATGCAGAACTTCATGGGATCACTGCTGAAGAGAATGATTTAGGTCTATGGAAGAATATCCTACATACTTGAAAATAACTTAAGGTGGTTTTTATAGTGAGCCGGACTTGTGAATAAGCCACCATTTTTTGCAGTCAAAAGGTACATATACTTGTGTATAAGCTGGACTTGAACATTATTCTGACTTCTGATTTATGAACATAAGATATTCTTATTCATTGCATTCTTGATATCACAATTTGGTATGAATAAAACACAAGTCAGATTACAAAATGTTAAACTTTGAAAATAAGCTGGAATGGAAATAAGCCGATCTTGAAAAAAATGAGTCCCCTTGTTTCATACAAGAAGTTGGCTA
Organism: Ostrea edulis; assembly: GCF_947568905.1. Classification (NCBI taxonomy): domain Eukaryota; kingdom Metazoa; phylum Mollusca; class Bivalvia; order Ostreida; family Ostreidae; genus Ostrea; species Ostrea edulis. The sequence goes on from NC_079165.1 coordinate 59,582,850, forward strand.
AATTATTTTCAGGGTTGTAGGTAATTTAAGTGATATATAAGACAACAACAACACAAACAATTAAACAAACAGAAGAACTTATTTGACATGATGTGTTGATCATCAACAGTTCAAAATGTCAGTATTCCTTCTACCGTCTAACAGCTTTTGTATTATTTCAATGAAGAATTTTACAAGTAAACACTACAAATACATGATTCTCTGTGTCAGATTTTATTTCAGTAAACAGTTTGGCTGTTAGTACTTTTGGTAAATTGTACAGCTACAGCTTGTGGAGAAACTTTTAATTTACTAATATTTTTCTTTCTTAAAGTAATTCCACCCTCCTGTGATGTCATCAGATTTTGCGAAATCAATTATTTATATAGATTTATGCATGATAGGAACATAAATTTTGTTGGAGTATTTTCCGATACTTATTATAAAAAATCTTGTTAGAAATAAACTATTTCAAAAGTCTAAGTTATAGAGGAATAATTAATGAGACATGTCAAAATATTGAATCCAAGGGCAATAACTCTGTTTCTATTGATTTCTTTATCAAGTCTATTATGCGATAGATTTCCTTTATTTTTTACAGACATTTTGTATATTTTTGTGAAGATACTGTTTCATGAAATTGTTATGAATGTTGCTATATCGTCATAACCAATTTTTATGAAAATTTGATAACATTGTTCAAGGAAAATAGCAATTTTCTGACGGTGATATGTGATTCTGTTTATGTACGTCTCTCATCTTAAAAAGTGTGATGACCTATGTATTTTATTTGATAATTTTTTAGTTTTAACTCTAATGAATGGAAATAAATACACTTTTCAAACTTGTATCAGATAAAACTGCGAGTATGGAGTCACCTTAAGTGTTTAGAATAGACTTTTTATCATGATAAACCTGAAAATTTTAATTTTCATGGGATATGTTAATTATATCAGATAAAAATCACTGTTAAGGTCATGCACAGCGTTTCTCAATAAATATGATTTTTCATGTCATTTCAGGTACAGTTCACTTGCGTTCTATCTTGTTTCAATTATATACTGCTATTATATTGGTATTTCCAGAAACAGTGTGCCAGGGGCAATAACTCTGTGATTAAATCCGGCCAAATCAAACTAAGCCTGGTATACCGGCAACGCGCTAAGAATCAAGTGACCCGGTTACAGTACAGTAATGAAAATGTTCACATTCTAATGTATAAACATTATTCAGCATAGAAATGACCATCACATTTACAAATCAGGTTTATTTTACCAGTGTACCTGGAGTCTTAGAATAAACCATTCTTGATAGTTCTGTCTCCAAGGACGCTAGCTTGAAATCGCCTGCTCCTATCAAAATGTTTGGCTAATTTGGTGGGATGTGTGCACAATTTCTGCACACAATAAAATGTGTTGCCGGTTAACCTGAGTGTGCTGGATCGTTAGAATCAAGTATGCTATATGACTTGGTCTACTTGTAGTTCATCCCAGGCTATTCCCCAACTATTGTCAATACACCAGTATAGAATACATTACAACTGATTAAAGTTGACTTTATTTACTACCTAAACACATTTATTTATTCCAAACACAAGACGATTTGACATCAAATATTTATTTGAAAAAGAAGTACTCTCAACTCTTTGCCTTAAGGGCTCATGCAACGTGTACAATAAAATGTCACATGTCAATCTCCCAGCATTTGAACCTAGTACCAGGGATACAGATGTTACTGGATGTACACTCTAAATGTGCCTAATTGATACCACAGGCTGAGGGCAGGAAACCTGCCAAAATGAAACATGCTCACTAGCACCTGACGAAGACAAGAAATGCTGGCCTGTATGAGAGATGTTCACCAGCACCTGAGTACTTGACAAATAGAGTACTATCCCTGCAGTGTCTTATCTGGTAAGAAATGCTTGCCCAGGATTGATACATTTGTAATTATACTTTTTGCCCAATATACAACTAGCATCAGATCACAATGCTGAGGGATGAACTTCCCATAATTGGGAAATAAAAGTGTATATTTTTACAGAATTACCAGAGTATCCAGATGGTACAGCTGCATAGTCCACTTTATCACCTAAACACATTTAATACTAGTATTCAACTTGAAGCATTCATATGTCACGGTTTGGGAATATCCTGTCAAAATGCAGCATTCCTAGCCTACAAAACTTTTCCCAGTCCTTAGACCATATCAATAAAGTTTTTGATCTAAAATGAATTAAGAGGCCCATGGGCCACATCACTCACCTGAGTCAATATTTGAAGATTTTCCCTATATATTCACATGTAAAACTTTGATCCCTATTGTGGCCCCAACCTACCCCCATGGGCCATGAATTTTACAAACTTAAATCTGCACTATGTCGGGAAGCTTTCATGTAGATTTCAGCTTTTCTGGTCCAGCAGTTCTTGAGAAGATTTTCCCTATATATTTGTATGTAAAATTTTGATATCCAATTGTGGCCCCTTCCTACCCTTGGGGCCATGATTGTTAATTTAACAAACTTGAATCTGCTCTATGTCAGTAAGCTTTTATGTAGATTTGTACCTTCCTGGCCCAGTGGTTCTTGAGAAGATTTTCCCCATATATTTGTATGTAAAACTTTGATCCCCTATAATGGCCCCGACCCTACCCCCAGGAACCATGGTTGTAACAAATTTGAATCTGCACTTTGTCAAGAAGCTTTCATGTAAATGTAAACTCTTCTGGCTCAGTGGTTCTTGAGAAGATTTTTTCCCTTTATATTCGTAAAATTTTGATCCCCAATTGTGGCCCCATCCTACCCCCGGGGGCCATGATCTGAACAAACTTGACTCTACTTTATACCAGGAGGGCTTTCAGGTAAATCTCCACTCTTATGGCCTAGTGGTTCTAGAGAAGACTTTTAAAAATTTTCCCTAAATATTCGCATGTAAAACTTTGATCCCCTATTGTGGCCCCATCCAACCCTGGGGTCATGATTTTAACAATCTTGAATTTCCATTATGTCAATAAGCTTACATGTAAATTTCAGTTTTTCTGGCTCAGTGGTTCTTGAGAAGAAGATTCTTAAATGAACCCACCCTATTCTAATGATTATATCCCCTTTGAAGGGGAAATGGCCCTTCCTTTGAACGAACTTGAATCCCCTTCACCCAAGGATGATTTGTACCAAGTTTGATTGAAATTGGACCATTAGCTCTGGAGAAGATGATTTTCCTATATATCAACATGTAAAACTTTGATCCCCTATTGTAGCCCCACCCTACCTCCAGGGGTCATGATTTTAACAAACTTGAATCTCAACTATGTCAGATTGCTTTCAAGTAAATTTCAGCTCTTCTGGCCCAGTGGTTCTTCAGAAGATTTTTAAATGACACCACCTTATTTTTGAGATTATTTCCCAATTGAAGGGGGCATGGTCCTTCATGTGAACAAACCTGAAAGCCTTTCACCCAAGGATGATTTTTGCCAAGTTTGGTTGAAATTAGAAGTAAAAAATGTGAAAAGTTTACAGACAGACGACAAACGGATGATCAGAAAAGCTCACCTGAATTTCAGCTCAGGTGAGCTAAAAACCATTATTTTTAAACATTTCTCTCACTTTTGTTGTTGTTTGTTATTGCCTCAATGGTAGTTGCAGCTATTTACTTCAAAATAGTTCCTACTAATACCCAATCCATTGGTACCAATGTTCCAATGAAATGCAGCAAAGTCCTGTTCACCACAAATATACACTGTACATGTACTCATGAGTTATCAGAATTGAAATAGTGTAATTGTCTAAAGATACTCTTATATCAAATAGACAAAAAGAAATCATCCACATTTTGAATTACATTTTTATTGATATTTTGTTCAACTATGTACACTTGAATCATGTAATATGTAATTCTCCATTATTTTCTTTCTTTTAACTACCTCTCTTTTCTCTCTCTCTCTCTCCACACACACACACAATCATAAAAAGTCTCACATATATGTATATTGCAAAAGACCAGTAAATACTGTCTCTTTTCCACACCAGCTATTACATGTACATGATGAAAATACAGCAACACAATCGCCAAGAAGTTTTTTCATCTAGTACCTCAGATGAGGTTTATCCTTTGCCATGTACCTGCAGAAATAAAATGGAATAGCAAGTTAGGAAGTTGTGTATGGTTTTCAAAGTTTGTATCATTCATTTGTATATATTTTAATACACTTCCAATGTTTTTGCCTATCATACAAATTATAATGAAAGTAATTTCCTCATTAATGCATTGCAGTTGTAAATAGTGTTTATAACGACTAGGAATTCTGACAAATGAAAGTAGAATGTAAATTTTTGAAAATACATGAGGGTATGAAGTGCAACACTTCATCATGAAGTACGTTGGTGTAAAGCATCACATGCATTTTCAAATTGAAATTGATATCTTAATTGTACACGAGTCATACTGACTCAATACCCTACTGACAAGAGGCCTGTGTGCCGTGATACTCATTTTCTTTTGTCAAGAAAAAGAGATTTGTAGATGTTTCAAATCCCTTCGAATGCCCCGTTTTAATTCTGGGGCCCACAATTTGAATAAACTAAAATGTATCCTGTATGAGGAAGCTTACACATTAACAAATTGTAGGCAACAAGACCAGAACTTACTTGTCTAACACTTCCCAGAATGTATTGAGTGTTGCTCTGTCAAGATGTCGCCTCATTCTGTCAAGATTTAGCACGGTCACTGCCCACTTCTGTACATTGGCTTCCAAAGGAAGTTCTCCCCACTTCAAGTGGAAGGCTTTCACTGCAAAACGAACACAAATTTGGGTCAAATGTAAATGGAGTAATATACTTCCACAAAGTCATTTTGTGATCAAATTATGGTATTTGTAATTAAAGATACAATTTTTGTTGTTCCTGCAGACTGGCAACATTTGAGAAACAAGAGCCCCACAGGCCTTATTGGTCACCTGCATTCTAGTTAAAAGTATCACTACAGTACATCCAAGGGCTATGCAATCTAGAAAAAATATTCCTGTTCTGAATATATAAGCTAAATTCTAATGTTCAGCCACAGTATAAAACAAAATGTGTTCTTAAAACTTCAATGCTCTCAAAAGTGCATACACTGATGAAAGGCTTTTCATAATATGATATACGTTGTGTATTAACATTAAACGATATGATTAAATTGGACCAATCATAGAGTCAAAACCCTGGGTTGTGATACTCACCATTTTTTTGGTATATCCTTTCCTGCTATTCCTAAATATGCATTTAGATTTTATACTGTATCAGCAAATTTAAAGAAGTCCTTCAAATCATCATAATAATTTTGACACCACCCTGAAACCAAACCCTTATCCCCTAGGATAATGAAATTTACAATTTTGGTAGAGGACTACCTACTCCTTTTAAATATCTATTTAGTATCAATTGCACTTAAGAAGATGTTATTTAAGTGTTTTATGTATAAACACTATATACTAAGTTCAGCCCCACCATAGGGTCAGAATCCCTACCCCAGGGATCATGAAATTTACAATTTTGGTAGAGGCCTTTCTGCTCTTCATCGCTATGCATTTAGATTTTCTTATACATGTGTGGTTGTAGAGAAAGAAGATTTTTGAAAATTGGTCAATTTTTGTCAGTTTTTGCCCTGCTCTTAGGGCCCCAGGAGTTCTGAAATTTACAATTTATGTCCCTCTTGTCCCAAAGATGCTTCATACCAAATTTGAAAAAAATTAGAATAGTAGTTATCAATAAGAAGTTAAAAATGTTCACGACAACCAATACGCAATTTCCGAGTTGCCCAATAGTTGTTTCCCTTTATGAAACTCTTACGCAGAGCGAGACGCAAAACATACTTTCATCCACACACGGTGGGTACAAATGCTTATTACTGCCTTCATATATTGCTTAAACGCCAATGATCAGACACCATGCAACCACCCAAACTGCAGGGACATACAACATTAGATAAGTTTATGAGTATTTGATAATAAAATAGTTCAAACAAAAATCGATAATCGCCATCTTTCTTTGATTAAAGTATCACTTGTGCAGAAGAGAAAATAATGAATAATTTCATATTTAATTTGATGGCCTAATTCAAACAAATACATGTATTATTCTTGATATGGTCAGTTTAATGTATACCAACGGCTGATATAAACAAAATTTTTGCTTTCACAACTTTTATCCTTCTTTACATATCTAGTCTATATGTATACATCTTGTACCCATCCAAGCATTCAACAGAATACTGAACGTACCTCCATCACAGAAAAGTTGATTTCTTGGAAGTTGCGTATTGCAATAGGTTACCCGAGTTCACTCAGATGACCTAATAAATGTGCATGTATTACAATATTTTACCTTTGGAAAATATTTCCACAGGGTTTCCATTCCAAGGCCAGTTTTTAAACTGCCATGCAGGACCCTGCACAAACACTGCAACAACTCTTTCCCTTAAAAAAAAATTGGCAAGTACAGTTCTCAGTAAAACAAGAATGAATGAAAAGATGTAAGAAACAATAAATGAGATTCATACTTCTATCAGTAATCAATTCTAAATAGGAAGAACATATTACCAGTCATCTTGAGACAGTTTTAGAGGATTATCAATAACTCTATATGGGACAGTTAAGCCCCCTGATTTCCTCCTCTGTATCAACACCTCATTATCTCTCTTGGTGCCTTGAGCCTTCTTGTCAACTGTGCTTACAAATCTGATGAATAAAAAAAAAACCCACTTTCATTAACAAATAGCAAACTTATATATATTTTGTATCAATTAACAGGGACACTGCCAAGAGAAACATTGATATCCTTATAATATGTTATCATTGTATGAATACCAGTCTAAACATTAACACTAGATTAACATGTCTTAACCTTTGACCTAAATTATCAAAAATTTTCTCCAACCTACAACTTCTTTAAAAAGAACATATACATGTATAAAGCTGAAAGATGATATAATATTCTTATTGCTTTATTGACAGCAGTGTATAACTTGAGGAATGATTGTAACTTTTGACCTGGAAATCGAGAGGTATCATTTCCCTCCCACTTATACTGTTTAAGTACATATATACCATGTATGAGGTTGAAAGATCATAACCTTTTTAATTTCAGTGAACTTGGTCAATGATCTAAAAAAAAAAAAAAAAATCAATGGGCTGTTTCACCCCTTCTACCATATCTGTTGCAAATAAGGGACTGAAACTTAAAATGACACTCTTTACAATATGGTGACTTGTTCTAATAGTTTTAGACACAGAATTCATTAGGATCTTCCTTTCCCTTCTGGCCTTCAAATGCCATACATGACTTTCATCTATAAACTTTCAACTAAGAAATCAATAAGGATTTCCCTCTCCATAACTGCCTTCAAATGCATTATGTGACCTTTATACATTTAGATAGGTGCTTTATGCAGAGAAAACAAATTCATGGACTTTAAAGAATCGTATGAATATGTCTTATATGCTATAGTCATTGTGCCAATTGTTTTTCTCTTCTCTTCTCTTTTTGTTATCTGTCATTTGTTTTGTTATTTTGACTGTATGCCAACATGGTGCTGTCAATAAATAAATTGAAATTGGATCATACATAAACTTCTGACCAAGAAATCAATGGGGAATCTTCTCCTTCTACCTTATAACTTTGTGGCAAGTATGATACTAAAAAACAGAGTGCCGTTTATATGGTGTCCACAACATTGCAATATTCAATGACTAATTGTGACTATGCCCTTTTGGCTCAGAGATCAACAGACATCTTTCACCGTAAGTACTATGTACTCTATTAAATATGAGAAGGAAAACCAATGGTACATTTCATTTAGTGTCCATAATATGCGACATAAAATCACTGATGTGACTGACCTTTGATTCAGATTATCACTGTAGTAAGGATGAGACAAATATCTAAAATTGTACCCTTTGTATGTTGTTCACAACATTGTTCAATCACTGATACCCTGACTCGTGACCTTTGTATGTTCACAACATTGTTCAATCACTGATACCCTGACTCGTGACCTTTTAGACATAGAAGTTAATATGATCCTGATATCATAGTAGTAAATATCAGACCTGTATATATATAAAATACTATAGTACTCCTATATGGTCTCCACAACATTTAGATGCATATACACACATATATGCAGTTAGGCCTGTTCCTTTAATTAAAACATATGGGGTACCCAGGGAAGGCAGTTTTTAAAAAAAAATCTATGGGTGATTCACACTTGTGGGATATTGATTATCTGGTGGGTGGCTTTTGCACGAAAATTGCTTCTATGGGTGGTTATTTTTACAAACCATATACAGTGTAATCTGTCAATCAGTGAGAAAATCATCAGCAGAACACACGACTGACAGAGGCAATCCAGCGTTCCGTCAATTATGCTTGATAGGGAATTGCATGTATTGAATACTGAAGTAAAGTTGATATCAAGATGAAAAACTATTTTGTGCTGTATGATGGGGGAAAAAAATTTGGCTTTGGGAATATTTTAAATTCTACTTTCCGAATACACATGTAAATCAATTTGCTTATATAGGTGCCTATAAAGCTTCATTATTTGCCTCTATAGGTGGATATAAGTGTACCAAAATCACTTCTATGGGTGGTCATCCTAATTTTCAAGTGCCTCCCCCCCCCCCCCATGCATGTTAAACTGGAACAGCCCTTACTATATCCCTCCAATTTTATTGCAAGGGGATATGCAAACCGGTATTCAATAATCAAGCCTTCTAATTGGTTAATAAGCTAGTTGCTCAAAACATTACACTTCAACTTTGTTTACCCCTGGCTCTGATGGGATCTACCACTATGACTACACCATCTCAACACTAACAAATGCATTGCATTAAGCAACAACCAATTCTTCAAATATTAGTGTTAGTATAGTAACTTGATAAGATTCAGAGCTCCTTCAGTTTTCAAAGACTGTTACTTTCACTTTAACAAGATCTAATGTGAAGGTCATACCATGTGTTTACTATTTGTTATCCAAGAACATACTGTAAACCAACATTTACTGCAGACAACTTTATTTCACAATTTACCTGTGATTAACCAGTTTGCAGTGACTAATTTATCTTAAACAAATACAAAAGGCATTAAAGGAGTGGTTTGCAGTGAGAAATATTCGTGACGATGAGGTTCTCATGAACCTCATGAAAATTTCTCACATGCAAATAAAAGTTGGTTTACAGTACATTACAGAGCCCCCCCCCCCCAATAGGAAAATATAGTTTGAACACATTGGAATTATAAGGATTAAACATTCTTTTTAAAGCATTTCTTGATGTGTAAACTCATGACATTATACTCACAAAATTTACAAAGCACTATTCAGTTTGTGAGTAAATTGTCAAGAGTTCATATATTGATAAATTGTTTATCCATTTATTTAATTTTAATTACTGGCATATGGCTTATGACATGTCTTGGTAACGGCATATATATAAAGCTAATTTCTTGCATTTTGCATTCAACAAATTCTTCACTATTTGAACTAGTCATCTTCACATCAAAACTACCATTCAGAATCGAATACTTTTTTCAAATATGGTGTATTTGATATAAGAAAATTTATTGGGATTTTTCTCTCATTACTTGCCACCTATGTGTGAAGTGAAAATTCAAGATCATATATCAAGTCCTAAAGTAGACATCATCCTGAAACATCAATTGTTAAATTACCCCCCAGTTTAGTTGCCAGGATACTTAATTCAAAAAAAGTTTGTTTTACCTCAGATCCTGTAGTATGTCTTTTGCATTGAACATTGTGATTAGTGATGTTGTTGCTGCAGGGATAATAATGATGGGAGTTCTGGAACCTGCAAATTATAAACATTTGAAAATATTACAAAACGTAACTGAAAGATTTTTCGAATATCAAGATTTGATAGTAGTGATCAAAATTGGAAATGACCTCTTGATTCATACTATACTGTATTATTGAAAACATATACAGAAAACAATGATGTAAATTTATTGAAGACCATATTACACTATCATTGGAACACTTTAGACAGTAGGTAAATTTTTGTTGTTATTGGCATTAATACATGTGGCTACATTGTATGTTCATTATATGTTATTCAGGACTGACCTTTCCCTAATGGTCTGGCTATGAAACCTTTTTGACTGTGTGCAGTCTGGCCTTGGTTCTTACCTTCTGATTGGGTGACAGTCTAACCTCAGCTCTTACCTTCTAATGGGCGACAGTCTAACCTCAGCTCTTACCTTCTGATGGGCGACAGTCTAGTCTCAGCTCTTACCTTTTGATTGGGGGACAGTCTAGCCTCAGCTCTTACCTTCTGATGGGCGACAGTCTAGTCTCAGCTCCTACCTTTTGATTGGGGGACAGTCTAGCCTCAGCTCTTACCTTCTGATTGGGTGACAGTCTAACCTAGTTCTTACCAGTACTTATGACTTGGTGGTAGTCTGGCCTCAGCTCTTACCTTCTGATTGGGTGAAAGTCTAGCCTCAGATCTTACCTTCTGATTGGGTGACAGTCTAACCACAGCTCTTACATTCTGATTGGGTGACAGTTTAACCTCAGCTCCTACCTTCTGATTGGGTGACAGTTTAGCCTCAGCTCTTACATTCTGATTGAGTGACAGTCTAGCCTCAGATCTTACTTTCTGATTGGGTGACAGTCTAGCCTCAGCTCCTACCATCTGATTGGGTGACAGTCTAGCCTCAGTTCTTACCTTCTGATTGGGAGACAGTCTAGCCTCAGTTCTTACATTCTGATTGGGTGGTAATCTGGCCTCAGATTTACCTTCTGATTGGGTGGCAGTCTAGCTTCTGTATTAACTTTATGATTATATGATAGTCTGTCCCTACTAACCATGTTATTGGGTGACAGGCTGGCTTATGTACTGACTGTCTGATTGGATGATAGCATAGCCTCTGAACTTACCATATGATTGGATGATAGCATAGCCTCTGTACTAAGCATCTGATTGGATGATAACATTGCCCTTGTACTAACCATCTGATTGGATGACAGTCTGGCCTCTGTACCAACAATCTGATTGGATGACAGTATTACCCCTGTACCAACAATCTGATTGGATGACAGTCTGGCCTCTGTACCAACAATCTGATTGGATGACAGACTTGCCTTTGTATTGACAGTGTGACTGATTTGCCGCCTGGGCTCTGTACTAATCATCTGATTGAACTATTGTCTACCATCTGCGCTAATCACCTGACTGAGATGCTGCCTGGCTTTTGTACTAACCTTTTTTCTGACTGGGTGGAGGTCTGGCCTGTGACACCGGCCGTGACATTGGCTGTAGTGGTTGTGGTTGTTGTCTCTGTGGCTCAGGGCGTTTTTTCTGTGATGGCCCACCCTCTGTCACAAACTTGAGGGTCATACCATGGTAAGATCTGTTTGTATCAATCTGAAATTCTCCAGTGTCTGAAAACAAAAGAACACGTTAAGCATTATACATGTTCAGTAAACTTCAAAATTACCTATTTGCAACATACAATGATTTTGTAGTCCCTTGGTTGATACTACTAAACCAAAGAACTTCTATTAGAAATACAAGAGGTAAAATATGTGTGTTCTTCACAAAAGGTTGCAATTCTAAATAAGCCGTAACAGTTTTACATACCACATTCCAGTTTCTCAATCCCAAGAGATCAGTACAGTAATTGGATTTCCATGTATTTTACAATTTACAATGACAAAGTCTTTGGGGGCCACTTTTGGAAAAAGTGAAGAAAAAAAACCCAACAACAATAACCCCACCTTATCATTCAGTACAAACATAAAGAACAAAAGCATTTAAAGCTAATCAATGGTAAAAGAATTGATTCAATTTGTACTTTCCATTAAAACAATATATCAGGATGTGGTCCAAATGTATCACAATATATCATGATACATCTCAAACATATTGCTACAGTCATATCTCATACACAGTAAGGCCAGTCAGTGAGGTCAAACTACCATTAAAACATTCACTATACAATGTAACAACTGTAGCACCTGGAATATGGCAGTATGAATTGTAATCTGTAATTCTCATCTACCTGTTGTTGTTATCATTACCTTCTTTGCTTTTGAATGATTCCTGATTGTATCTGTTGTATCCAACAACTGGTTGTGGGGGCCGTGCTGGAGCCTTAAAAGCAGGTCATTAACTACAGATTTTGATTCAGTCAACCATACATCAATCATATTTAGATGGAAATATCTACATGGACTCTTACATCAGCTTCTCTTTTAAGTGCATGTATCTACAGTACTATAATGACTTCTACATATGTATACATTACTTCAAAAAAAAATCTCATATCATTATTCAAGAGTGTGTTCGAAACTGACATTTTTCACATAAGTATCACATAAGCAATCCCGACTGCTAGGTAGGCATCATGAGAACGAGTTCAAGTTGAAAGAACTCACACCACCTCAGTAGGTAGTGTGGTCAAAGAACAAAAACACGTTCGTGCGCACATGTTCTCGTCATCTGCGACTCTAAGAACGGAGCACGAGAGCAACGGGCGGTCTCGAACACACTCCAAGTGAACTGCTTACACATGAAAATCATATTTGCATTATTATACAAGTTCAAATTGACAAGGCTGTACATCTAGGACTTACCACTGATGGAGTATGAGGAGCTGGGTGGTGTTTCTGAGTGCCTTCTTCTCTGGCTTTTATTGACTGCAGAATTCCAAAGATGTTCTTTGCAAATTGCTGAAAATTAAAGTTGAGATTCATTTCATTTTTTTTTTTATTGATCATCATAAATGATTAATTCGTATGCACTTCATGAAAAGTCTGCTGATTCATACCGTCATGTATTTTCAAAAGTGAAATTTATTTCTTTTATTTACATCCTACAGGTACTTTCATTTCAATTCCCAGATGTTAAAATAGACTATTCTATGCTTAAGAAGTACATGTAGTTCAGCATTCATACATGCATTGTTTACAATGGTAATGCATTCATGAGAAAATGTGTATCATTACAATTTCTAAAGATATCAAAGGCAAATACATCGGAAATTGATATATGCCTATCTTTTAACTATCCACAATATCCACATGTAAATTGTAATTCAAGTCGATTGTCAATACTTATTTTCAAAATTTTTTTTTAGACAATGAAGCACTTCTGTAAATCAAATTTCTAAAGTTAACATTTCAGTTATCGTTCCTTCAGGAATGTATAACATGTAAGCAGTGTGTCACATCTAAAGTTAACATTTCAGTTATCGTTCCTTCAGGAATGTATAACATGTAAGCAGTGTGTCACATCTAAAGTTAACATTTCAGTTATCGTTCCTTCAGGAATGTATAACATGTAAGCAGTGTGTCACATCTAAAGTTAACATTTCAGTTATCGTTCCTTCAGGAATGTATAACATGTAAGCAGTGTGTCACATCTAAAGTTAACATTTCAGTTATCGTTCCTTCAGGAATGTATAACATGTAAGCAGTGTGTCACATCTAAAGTTAACATTTCAGTTATCGTTCCTTCAGGAATGTATAACATGTAAGTAGTGTGTCACATCTAAAGTTAACATTTCAGTTATCGTTCCTTCAGGAATGTATAACATGTAAGCAGTGTGTCACATCTCATGATATTGTGTTTACTCACAAAGTTGCATTAAATCAAATGTGTACACCCCCATATATCACACATACTTTTCCTTGACTCTGTAGAATTGTTGTTCTAGTCCGCCATAATCGCTCTCTGCTGACAATGTCTCTGGTTACGTCCACTTCAGCATCCACAAAGCTTCTCTGTTCCAGAGCACCCGACTGAATGTCATTTTCATCCACTTTAATCATTGTTCGCTTCTTTGCCAATCTTTTGGCTTTGATGGCAGCAATCTTTTCTAAGGGCATTGCTTCTGGCAAGGATGAGGAACTAAAACAATCTTAATAATTGAACATCAAAAAAGAAACCTTTGAAAAAGAAGCCTCTTTAAAGATTCCTACATTTCATTTCATATTTTTTTTTTTTTGGAAAGTGGAAAAAACCTTCTATATTAAAGCCTTAAATATAACACTTACACTTATTACAATATATGTACATATTTGACTGTCTCCATGGTCAAATATAAATTCATACTGAATGAATGTACAGTTTTATGTACATACGCTAGAGCTGCAGGGAGGACAGAGGTCTCTCTTGGGGCGTCGATTTTGTTGATCCAGTTTAACCTGGCCTCTTGTACTTGTTTCTCCTGCAAACACAGTATCAGCTGTCTTTAGGATGTCATTGTTGTGTTTTAAGATATTTGTTGGAGGAGGACAGAAGGAGTGAATTTACTGAGATTTAGAAACATGAATGAGTGTAAGAATGTTGATTACACATTCCCAAGTTTCCATTGTAAGAAAAGGTAAGTCTTTAGATACATTACAATTGCATTCAGCAAGGGGTCTGAATTTAAAATCTTCAATATGTCAGAAAAAGTCACCTCTAGTCTTGGTTTCTTTTTATCTCCTTCATGAGTGTCTATTGCTCCTCTTTTGGCTAAGGTAAAATAAGTGAGATTGAGAAAGTAAGTCAAACAACAGACTCATGTGCAACATTGCTCACTAGATCAGGTGCAGTTTCCCATGTAAACATTTAAACCTGTACTGTGGCCCTATCCTGGCCCCATTTAATATACAGTACATGACAAGAAGAAGCTTGCATACTGATTAAAGAAATTATAGTTTTTTGGTTCATAAAAAATATTTAAACAATTTTTACTGAAATTTCCCAAAATGAGGTTGAGAAAAACAAGCCATTTTCAAGCAAAATTTGGGAAAATGTACGCCAAAATCTTGATTCTGAAACACAAAACTTTTTAACATGGCTGAACCAATTATCTAATTCTTCATAAATTTAAATTTCTTTTATCAAAAGATTTTATGGAAAATGTAGATTTTTGAAATTGCTATTGTGGGTATATGTTACAGCCATTAGACTGATAATGGGGCATTGTTTTTCACACATCACTAAGAAAACACACACCTGGGTTTAATAAATTCTGTACCAGTAACCTTTAATTGCACTCAAAACTAGACAACAATTCAAATAAATAGAAATTCACAATATAACAAAAAATACAGGATATCTAACGTTGAAATTGATCATCTCAAAATTCTGTTTATCTTCCCGCTATCCAAGGGTAATGCCTCAGCAATTTACAGTATATTGTGTTGATAATCTACAGTATGTTGTGTTGATAATGTGCAAATTTTGTAAAAAAATTTATCATTGTTTCTCCATCAGAAGATTTTTTAGTCACTACATAATTTGTATATTTTTCAAATTATCTCCTCTTTACTAAATCCCCTGGCTTTAGGATATGTAAGGCCAAGTATGAAAAAAATTGGCCGAGGGTTTTTACGACATTGCCCACATTGCAAAACGTTTCTGTACAGCACAATGCTCAATATAAACCATCTCAAGGACTTTACAATATGCTCACCTAGCCACTGGCTTAGATGAACTAGAACACCTTATTTCAACATCCTGACACAGGCTATTTCTGAGGTTCAGTTTTCATTCTCTTTAATAAACTGTTTGCTGAATGTTTGACTTTAAAACACTGTACCTTGTGGAATTTTTTGTAGAGGAATTTCCAGAGGAGCGCTTTTGTCAATATTTGCAGAGGATGATGTTTCTCCATTTAGATAGGACAACAAATCCTTTCTGTCAGGACGACGCACCACAGGTACACCTTTAGCCTACAAAAGTATGGTCCATCTATTAGCCAAAAACAGTGACTTGCTCTAGGAACATTCATATAATATAGGTGCAGATCTAAACATTTAATCATTTGCTTTGCAAAAATAGGTTGGGAGTGTATGTGCCCCACTCAAGGATCCACCATTAAAGTATAATTAAACATAAACTGAATACATGTACAGTTTATATACAGGACTGTAAATACATATAACATTACTATGGTATTTGACAAGTTCATGATTTCATATACATTGAAACAAGAGACCCACGGGCCTTATCAGTCACCAGATTATTAGTTAATGTAAAAAATTCATATAAAGTACTTGAGAGCTTGTATCACTCGTTCGAAATCATACTTCATAAGAGGTGTTTTACTTTGACCCAAGAGGTGCAGGAGTTCTGAAATTTACAATTTATGTCCCCCTTGTCCCAAAGATGCTTCATACCAAATTTGAAAGGAACTGGAATGGTACTAATCAAGAAGTTAAAATTTTTCTATTATTCACACATTTAATGACTGACCACTTCGGTTCCACCCTGATACCAAACTCCTACCCCTGGGATTATCAAATTTATTTTGGTAAAGAATTACCCGTTCTTTCTAAATATCCATTTAGTTTCAATTTAGTATCAATAGCACTAGAGAAGATGTTATTCAAGTGGTTTACACATAAACACTATACATGTATATCAAGTTTGGCCCTGCCCTGGGGTCAGAACTTCTACCTCAGGGATCATGAAATTTACAGCTCTATATCACTATGCATTTCGTTTTCCTTACACAAGTGCGGTTGTAGAGAAGATTTTAGAAAATTGGTCAATTTTTGCCCCAACCCTAAGGCCCCAGGGGTGCAGGAGTCCTGAAATTTACAATTTATGTTCCCCTTGTCCCAAAGATGCTTCATACCAAATTTGAGAAGAATTAGAATAGTAGTTATCAAGAAGAAGTTAAAGATGTTCAATTGTTAATGCACAACGAACGGCAATGAATTGCAAACATTTTAAAATTTAATGCATGCAAATGAGAGCATTTTTTTCTAATGTTCAAGATAATTTTGTTTAAATATTTTTATCATATTTCAGGTCTTCTTCATTTGACCTCCAGCAAATTTTCTTTGACTTCATGCTATAAAATAAATATTTAGTCATCTTTATTCAAGTGAACTTACTGCGGCTTCCCTGACATACAAAGCGTGCTGCAGCTGCACATTTTTTAGCAGGAACAAAATACAGTCTAGGGTATAGTACTCTTTAGGAATTCCATCTTTACCCGTGCTGTAAAAAAAGCACATTATCAATCACATATTAATTAACACAATGGGTCATTAAGTTAAATACATGTAATCATATCTTTAGCAGTATATGGTATCCAACATGTCCAAGGATGACGAACATCATTCATTTGCATTTTCCTCCACAGACAGAGATAAGAAATATTAATTTTAAATATACTTGTTTCTTCAAAGGAAGTCATCATGGTCATAAAATTAAAAGGTTACTGGAATAGATTTTTACAACAAGTATGTAAAATGTTAATAAAAATCTCCAGTTTACTACAGAACATAGTCACAGAAAGTAAATGAAGAATATCTGTATAGGATGTTTTCACTTAAAGTGGATTGCATATTCAGAACAGATTTAATTTAATGACTTAATACATAAAATTTATCATGAAATATGTACGCAAATCATATATTTATAATACCGATAATTCACAATGAAAATCAAGTAAAATTTATTTATTATCACAAGCAGGTATTGTACAAACACTTGTTTTATTAAGATACATGTATCTAGCAAAATGTACATGCCTAATGAGAGTAGCTTTACTTAGTTCTTTACTTTAATAGCACAAATTAAGATGTGTGTAATGGGAGGGGAATGTGTATGTGGCACCAAAATTGTAATGGGAACCAAAATTTAAGGAAAATCCTACTCATGACACAAAAATGTAATAAATCTGTGTGTATGCTGAGACTGAAATAAGTCTAGCTTATCCCAAAGTACAAATTCTATTTGTCATAAAAAGAACTCACAGTCAATAGTACTTGGGATCTGAAGGACTTATACTA
>NC_079165.1:59605820-59783320 GCF_947568905.1 Ostrea edulis
CAAGACCTTTCTTGGGTACCATGATTACTTTGCTGACATCAATGTTTAACAAACACATCTTGTTTTCAATCCATGTATTTTTCATGGGAATAACTTCTGCTTTATAAACTCAGGTGACCTATTGCAATGGGTTGTCATATGTTAACAATTGAACATTTTTAACTTCTTGATATCTACCTTTCCAATTCTTTACAAATTTGGTATGAATCATCTTTGGGACAAGCCCCTAGGGGGACATACATTGTAAATTTCATGACTCCTGCACCCCTGGGGCCTTAGGGGTGGGGCAAAAACTATCAAAAATTGATCAATTTCTTAAAAAATCTTCTCTACAACCGCACATGTGTAAGAAAAACTAAATGCATAGCGATGTAGAGCAGGAAGGTCTCTAACTAAAATTGTAAATTTCATGATCCTCAGGGTAGGGGTTCTGACCCCAGGGCTGGGCCAAACTTAGTATATAGTGTTTATGTGTAAAGCATTTAAATAACATCCTTTTTAGTGTTATTGATACTAAATTAAAACTAACTGGATTTAGAAGGAGTCGGTAGTCCTTTACCAAATTGTAAATTCCATGATCCTAGGAGTAAGGGTTTGGTTTCAGGGTGGTGTCAAAATTATAATAATGATTTGAAGGACTTCTTTAAGTTTGATGACACTGTATAAAATCTAAATGCATATCTAGGAAAAGCAGAAAAGGACGTACAAAAAAAATGGTGAATTTCACAACCCAGGTTTTTTTTTACTCTAGATGGGTCCAAATTAGTCATATTTTTAAATTAAATGTTAATACTTATATTATATTATGTAAAGCCTTTCATCATCAGTATATGCAGTTTTGAGGCATTGAAGTTTTAAGAACTTGATTATACTGTTGCTGAACATTAGAATTTAGCTTAGATATTCAGAATAGGAAATTTTTAGCCGAGTTGCAACGAAGTTGAACTCGGCTATTGGTTTGGTGATGCGGGCTGGCAGGTGGTTGGGCGTCAACAATTGGTTTCCGGATGATAACTCGAAAAATTTACAATCTAATCAAATGAAACTTTGATATATTGTTGGGTACCAGGTAAGGAAGACTCCTATTGATTTTGGAGTAAAATAGTTAAAGGTCAAAGTCACAGTGACCAAATATAGAATGAAAATTTCAGAAAAATTTGGTTTCCGGATGATAACTCAGACAGTTTAAATCCGAATCACATAAAACTCTGATATATTGTTGGGTACCAGGTAAGGAAGACCCCTATTGATTTTGGAGAAAAAAAGTCAAAGGTCAAGGTCACAGTGACCGAATATAGAATGAAAATTTCAGAAAATTTGGGTTTCCGGATAACTCAAAAAGTTTAAATCCGAATCAGATGAAACTTTGATATATTGTTGGGTACCAAGTAAGGAAGACCCCTATTGATTTTGGAGAAAAAAGGTCAAAGGTCAAGTCACAGTGACCGAATATAGAATGAAAATTTCAGAAAAATTTGGTTTCCGAATGATAACTCAGACAGTTTAAATCCGAATCAAATGAAACTTTGATATATTGTTGGATACCAGGTAAGGAAGACCCCTATTGATTTTGATGGGGAAAAGGTCAAGGTCACAGTGACCGAATATAGAATGAAAACTTCAGACAAATATAGTTTAAAACTGAAATTACTGTAAACGTATTATATTTGGCGTGTACGATATTTGGCGGAAATCGTTTTTTCAACAAGTTAGCGTAGATTTGATTTAGCGCATTCCCGAATTACTTTAAACATCTAGATTTACGGATGGCATTTAGCGATGTACTTGATTTAGCGGAAGCTGCGTTCCGCCAAAGGCGCTAAATAGAATACACAGCCAAATGTAATACATTTACAGTAGTTCTTCACAATTATAAATATGCCACATCATTCCTGACTTTACAATGTATCCCATGCAACTCGGCTCATGCACCACTGGGTGCATATATTGATTGTTTCTAGATTTCATAGCCCTCGGGAGTAGTGATACTTTTCACTAGTACCCAGGTGACCGATAAGGCCTGTGGGCCTCTTGTTAGTTATACAAATAAAATGTAAACCATTTTTGGGTGATCTTTCTTACTGGATTATTTTACCTGAACTTTCTAAAGAAAAGATATTGTTGTTGCCCTGGTTCGTCTGTTCTTCTGTCATGCTTTCTTCTTCCTCAAACTCCTCTTTCATTTTAAGTAATAACCAGTTAATCTTCATTTAATGTGCATAAAGTTTTGGAATTTTCAAATTTATCCTTGGGGTGAATGGGGGTAAAAAATGTTTTTTCAAAAACAAAAACAAAAAAACTCCTGGTTCCCAGAACTCCTCATCATTGACCAAAAAATTCAACTGCTTGAATGACATGGATCAACTCATGATGGATTCTTATAGTTTATCATTGTTATCAATATATTATAAAATGTACCTGCTCTTTTTGTGCCCTCTGAAACAGTAAAGCAGAAAAATCGAGAGAAATAACAACTAAAGACTAAGTGTCAGAAAGCAAAGTCTGAATTTAATTCTTAGTTGTTATTTTCAATATAGAAGTTAAGTAGCTTTTGCTGTGTTGTATATGTAAAGTGTGATTCTACAGGTAACAGATGAGGTCATTGCTCCCATCAGTGACTCCCCTAAACCTCCACCAAGCAGAGTTACCATGACTTTTCCAATGATCAACAATTGTGAATGTGCTATATTTGCCTCATGCGGAGGAGGGAAGGCTGACATTGTAAAGGTGTGTTCCTTTCCATGACCTCAATATTTTATGTAAACTTCTCCTTTGGCCTTATTTTGCTCTATGTTCTGAGGTAAATTATCTATTAAGTGTTTTTAAAAAAAAAAAAAAAAAAAATAACAACCCAAACTTTCTTTACTGGTTTCAAACTTACAAGATTTGGCAGCATTGTTACCTCTGAAGACAATGTGTATTTCAGAAAGTGTTAGAGGGTGATGGGGGAGATCCACTTCCTGCTGCCAGAGTCCGACCGACGAATGGAGAACTGATCTGGATCCTAGACAAAGCTGCTGCATCACAGCTCAAAACACAGTCTAATATCTGAAACTACAACTCTGAAACCAGATCTTGTCAATTTCAAGAAAGCACTAAGCCCCACATGTTACTATGAATTTGATATAAACACTATTTTTAATGAACTGAAGGATTTTTTATTATGTTTATGTATGTGCTTCCTATTATAGTGGTCAGAGCTACTAAGTATACAAACATAATATATATGTACATGTATATACACACTCACCATCATTGCCATATATCTCAGAACATTATTTCAGAATTCTCCAACTATATATACATGTATATTTCATTCTGTTGGTGAAGTTTACATTGCTAAAGGTTTGAACTTCAGATTTTGTTTTTATGAGATAATACATGTACATTGTATTCAAACAATTTCTATACCTGTAACTTTGACATAAAATATTCATCTATAGTCATCTTTATGTCATTGAGATTTTGTGCGAGGGTCCATTGGTAAACCTCAAACGTTTTACGTATGTCATCTTTGAATGAGATGTTGATTCCTGCCATGCTTGCTCATCCTTTAGTTTCAGCTGCAAATTCCAAAGTGAAGTACACTGTATATGTAACAAATGGGAGGAACCCAGTCTGTCTGAAACCGGATGTCTTAATTTTGCATAGAGGTAGAAATAGGGATTTGGCTTTAATCAGGTAGAGGAGGTACTCTTCCATGTTACTTCTTATCCCAACATGAAAGTGGTAGGATGCAGTACTTGATGGAGTTTTCTACATTATTCTCTCTCTCAAGTAAACTCATATTGTCAGAGCATCTTAGTCCTAAGTGGAATCGAAAAAGTTGATTGAGAAATCAAAGGACAAAATGCATCATGTAAAGCCCATTGATAATAATCACAGTCAAGGTTGGCAAGTCCAATGGAAAATTGTGTGTGGCTTTGCCTTAACATGTAGTACACAAGACATGTTTGTGGAACACCATGGATCAAAATGTGGCCCAGTTGTGACTTTGACCTTGAAATGACATTAACCTTACAAAAATTTCACCTGAACTTTATATGTGCAAATACAAACTGTACCATCAATGATGTTATATGGTGTCTAGTTCCAAAGTTATAGCCTTTACACTTGATCTTTTGCACATCATGGGTCAAGGTCTTCGGTAGTAATGATAGCATGTGACTCACAATCTGATTATACACCCATATACTAGATATTTTTACCCAAATTAGCTTTGCAGAGGATACTATGCACATATGTTGTGAACATATTCCTAGACAGATGTATATTTAGGGCCCTGCCATATGTACTATAGTAATCACTGCATGTCCGTTAGATTGATTTATGTTTCCTTAGGAAGATTTTCATGATTTTATAGATAATACTTGGATTAGGCACAGAAAGACCCCCATTCAATTTTCAGATTTAACAGCTTTGTCGTTATGGGACTTGAATATTTTAATATCAATAAGATAATAGCACTTTCTGTGGCATGCAATAATTTGAGAAGATTTTCATAGAGCTCAAAGGTAATGCTCAGATTTCTACATTAATCAATCTGTCAGCACTTTCCATGGAATGAGATAACTTAAGTTTCCCGATGAAATGACATCTCTTTTCCATATTCTTTCATGACTGTTGTCATGTCTGCCACCAAAATATTCACTGTGGGCCACTTTCGGACTTCTCTGTTTTATAGTTATATCCCCTGTATAACCTATATATTTACCTCTGGATAGGTAGGTTGGGAAAGATTTCACTTCGGGGGCATAAATGTAAAATAATGAGATTACATGCGGAAGTCACTTTAACTGTTTTAGATGGAGCATACACTGAATTCAGGTCAACTAGCAGAAGAAACTATCTCTAGAAACAGTTTCATACTTGAAAGGGAAAAAAAATTCCCAGAGAAATGGCAATTAAACTTTTGGAATTAAAACATCTACTCATAGTTGGTCAAACTTAATCGTAAATTTAAATGAATTTCAGTTAAAGCCTTAAACAAGAGATTCATGGGTCTTAAAGGGACCGATTCACGATTTTCCTTCAAATTTTGTTTTTCACTTTAAATGATCAGAATCTACAGTCTAATATGTTTAGAAGGTTTCACAATTTTTTTTTAAGGTTATTCATCATGACAGAAGCTCATGATAGAGAGTTTATTACTTGTTATGAAAACCAAGATTGAGGTGTGTTATTGTCTTCAGGGTTTTCAAAATAAATGGATATTGATCCAAGTTTATCATATATCACATCTCAAGTATACTTTAGGTAAAATGTGCCATTCAAAAGTTAAAATTTGTGATTGTACAAAATGGATGATGTTTTAAATTACAATATTAATGTTTCACTGGTTTGTTTGTTTACATCAAAAGACTTGAGTCTTTGTTTACGTAATACAGAATCAAAGCTAAATTATTGCTCTTATCCTTGCATTCAGACGGTCCGCATTTTGGTTGTCAACATTAAATGAGCTATATTTTAAATTTTTAACATCAAAAGTGAACAAGATGTGTTTGTGAAACACAAATGCCCCCGATAATGGCCAATTCCGAAGATGGCCAAGGTCACAAGGACAAATATCTTGGTACCAGTAGAAAAATCTTGTCACAAGAAATGCTCATGTACAATATGAAACCTCTAATATTTACCATTTAGAAGTTATGACCAATGTAAAAAAAAAATTAAAAGTAGGTCAAATGTCAAGGTAAAAAGGTTTAGTACCAACGGAAAGGTCTTGTCACAAGGAATACTCATGTGAAATATCAAAGCTCTACCACTTACTGTTCAAAAGTTATAAGCAAGGTTAAAATTTTCAAAAAGAAGATCAAACTCTAAGGTCAAGGTCACAGGGTCAAAACAGTTGGTACCCACGGAAAGGTCTTGTCACAAGGAATACTCATGCGATATATCAAAGCTCTATCACTTGCTGTTCAAAAGTTGTTAGCAAGGTTAAAGTTTTCAAAAAGTAGGTCAAGGTCACAGGGTCAAAAATGTTGGTACCCCCTGGAAAGGTCTTGTCACAAGGAATATTCATGTGAAATATCAAAGCTCTACCACTTACTGTTCAAAAGTTTTTAGCAAGGTTAAAGTTTCAGACAGAATGACAGACAGGACAAAAACAATATGCCCCCTGATCTTCGATCTCGGGGACATAAAAACATTTCTTTTGAAAAACGTGAACCAGTCCCTTTAATGGTCATCTCAGTGCCATAACTAGTACAGACACCAGCTAGTTGCTGGTACAATAATTGGGTCTTCCATCTGAGCTTTGAAGTTGCCATTCGAATCAGAAGAGATGATCATTAAAGTGACCCATGTCTCCTTACTATGGAATTCCATATACGAAGACGAACTGTCAGCTGCTTGCTGCTTACTGCGTTCTCACTTCTGCGCATGTGTGAAAAAAAACTATAAAAGCAGCGGTATGGAAAATTTCAGCTATTCAAACCGATCACAATGCCGTAGTTCAAGGTTTGGACAAATGACAGAATAAAAAAAACAACAGTAGATAGAAACAGCATAGAAGATTTATTAAGAAAGGTATAACTAGGGAATTCCATATACAACTGTCAACTGTGTAATGCTTACTACCAACTGCTTACTGCCAACAGTTTACTGCTTACTGCCAACTGTTTATTTGCAACTGCTTACTGTTAATGTACATGTAGTCAGTATGGACGGCCTTGTAGAGAACTATTTCAAGAAAGGCTACATTGTGTTAGAAATCACGGCCATTCTTGGTGACAAGTATTCACTGCATATCAGGTGATCTTTCTTTCCCTTATTCATGTGTGCACATGTAATCGTATTTGTTCTAAGTGAGAACGCAGTAAGCAGTTGGCTGTCGTATATGGAATTCCATACCTTACAGTTATATTTTCACATATTCTTTGACTCCATTGAACTTAGAGTGACATTTAAGACCTTCCCAATGATATAACTTTTAATGTATTGCCCTTGGCCCACCACTGGCCAGCTATACACCAATGCAGTTCATTTCATAAACTTCATCTTTGTTCTAGTTTTGGTCACAAGCTTTTAAATAGTGTCATATATGACGTACTATTTATTTGCATGATATTAGCCTCTCTGGGCCCCAGTAAAGCTCATATAGGAGATCATTTCCAATAGTTTCACAGAATCTGTCTCTATTTGGAATACATAGCATCCAGAAAGATGCAATTTCTCCATTTTAATCAAATTTAGCTATATTTTGTGAATGTTTACATTTTTCCGAAAAACAGAGAGCAGAGCTTTGAACGTACAAAATTGTTCTATCATACATGTATACTGAAAAAATATACCTATGGTATAAATTCAAAGTTTGTCTAAGCAAAACTTCATTTTCAAGAAAAACAAATGCATGAAAAATAGCCATTTTGTGTCAACGCATCCACATTGCAGAAGAATGTCATGTATCTGATGTCATAATTCTGGTTGTATGTCATTTTGGTTTATAAATTGAATATGATACTTCCCAGTTGCATTGGGATTTTTGCACAAAATATACACTTAATTTTTTAGAAAATGGAGAGAATGTTGATTTTGGTGAGCAAATTATCATATATAGTCCTTTATATTTAGGTCACATAAGAAATCCAAGAACAAGTAAATCAAGGTTTTAAAAGGTTTTTTTTATTTGACACTTGTACTTGTAGTACATGTACCAGGTAAAATATCAATCAATGTTCATTTCAGTGCAAAACCATTCAAGATTATTGAAGAAGTTTTAAAAGCCTTTTCACATATTTTCCTGAAATGAAACTAGATAAATGTAAATGTATATGATGATTTAAACCTGAAAAAATATCTTGTACTTGAACAAAATGTATTTCAGTTAAAGTCTTCTAAAAAAAAATAAAAATTCAATATTTTAAATCACTAGAGCAATAATGTATACAGGTTTTGTACATACCTTGAAAGTGCTTGAATTTTAGGCATGTATTTTAAAAGTACTTGAATGAAGAAAATGAATAAAGTCCTAGATAAATGCTTAAAAAAATTCTTTTTCAAGTGCTCTGAAGTGAAAAATGTAGATGAATTTTATCAAAATTAAAAAGGAGTACCAGTATTACATCCTTTCAATATGATATCAAAAACAAGTGAACTTGTTGAGTAACTCCTTGGAAACAATCTTGGGAAGTGCTTGTACAGTTCTAGAAAATGTGCCTGTGAAATGCTTTAAACATAGAAAAACAATTGTCATTGTGTGTTCAAACCATGGTATATGTATGGATTCAAAGCTGTTATGTACAACAAAGTTGTTCTGCTGTCATTACTATAAATAAACACAACAACACTCTGCTTGGCAGACAAAACATGACATCACAGCATAATGACCAGGTCATTGTGGACTCAATAACAAAAACAACTTATCATGTGCACCATATTTCTCACACTACAATTCAGACAATCACTCAAATGCAATCACACAGTGTACCACTAAGCACTCACACAGCACCATCAGCAAATATTGTTATCATCATACATGCTGTCATACTAAAATGCAACTTTGACAAAACAATGGCAGTTTATATGAATTCCTGAGTTCAAAACTGTTGTATCATTACACAAGGGAAGTTCAGTCTAAATAGACAGTTCACATACAATTTGACTCCATAATAATATTGCATAAATAACCTTCCAGAGTCTTTGAACAATTCTAGCAGCAAGATTTTCCTACTCAATGAAATGGTCACTCTTTGAGGCTAACTGTAAGTATTCCCAGTGACTCTTCATCAGATCATACTAAAACTGTAACCTTTTTATAAGACCACCTGTATAGAAAAAATTCTAAAATCAATTGTCAAAGTCCTCGTTGTAAAGGTCTATAGATTGACTTTCACTATCAATGTTCCATTGATTCCACACTTTAATCCTAAATTACAAGTAACTTGATTTTCATACTACATGTAATACAACAGTACTTGTACATGTGTTCATCTTTATAATATTACAATTTGAACTTTTCTTCATATTCAATTTATAAGATAATACCTCCTTGAGCTTGTATTTTCCTTTTCAGTGACAAGTTTTCCTCCTTCTGAGAAACAATTTTATTACTGCCAGGCCTAGGTAACTGTGGTCCAGGGGTGGGACCAGGTTTGTTGCTGAAGTATGCCATCTTCAAAGCCTGCATATTTAAATAACAATTGAATCTTATAATAATGCTCAATCATTTCTATATAACATATCCCAGTACCTACTATAAACTATACTGTATCTAGAGCTGTATACAATTGAAAGAAAGTTGTGACAATTTCATGTGTAATACTTGTACATGTATTACATGAAGCAATGGCTATTGACAAATTCTACTATAACACTTTCAAATGAGTGATGATTAAATATTGCTACATTAAATGGTACTGACTATCTCACATTAATTTTTGATGTTTTGAAATTGATATCTAGTATGAATTATATAACTTTGCTGAAATATTGGGGTGGGGGTTCAAATTTCCCAAAATTTTGCCACATGATTCACTCTTTTGGAATCCATTTTTAATGAAAATAAAATAAAGCTAGGGTGTTCCAAGGAATTTCTGTTGCCTGCAAGTGGTCAGGTGTATGGGGGTAGATGGCGAGAATCAAGGTACATACATGTAACAAATTGCCCCCACACAAGGAATACACATGCTAAATAGCACTCACATCTGATGCCTCGTTCACATCATAGCATGTGAAATTTTATTTTGAAATAATCTTGTGAATTAGACTATTGTGAAGAAAATTTACACATTCACTCTGAAAGAGTGATATGTTGTACACTTACTTCAATAAATTCTTTTGCCATTCTTATCATGACAGTAACTTGATTTTGTTTTTAAATATCACGTGCACACCTGGAATTTTCTTTCATGTAGATCAACGAAAAAGTCAAAATTCGAAGCAGAACAAAATTTCAGGCAAGTTTATGTAAATAGTCAATAGAGGAAATTGACCACATTTTTATTTGTAAAGAATTTGATTTATTGTTTTTAACCTCACACTCCTGGTATTGATATACATGTACAAGCAATATGATGAGGTCTTGCATCTATCACATGTCGGGGATTGACATTAACGGTTGTCCGATTGACTAAGGCAAGTGAAAACCCAGTTCGGACAAGTGAACTAATTGCACACTTGCCCGATGGGGTAGGTGATTATTTCAGTAGGAAATGTGATTATTTTGATTGTGTCAAGGTTGAAAGATATTAAATATTCGAAATAAACTCGAGCGCCGTATTTTTTGTTTGCTTTACAGAATAATCTTAAGGCCCCTTTCTAGTAGATCAGTAAGTCTTTCCTAATAACATAACTCTCCGACTTACAACTTATGTTAGTCATGTTTGTAAGAAAATGGCAGCTTCACAGCCGTCTCCCGGATGTAAATTCAGGAAGACAATTTAAAAGAAAGGCAATGTTGAGAATAAAAATAACTTTCAATTTTAAGCAGAGTGAGTGATTGAATTTATATTGTTTAAAGTCCCTCTCAGGGATTTTTCGAGAGGGATGTTAAACAATATACAATCACACTGCCTAAAACTCACTTATTTCAATTAAAAGTTATTTTTAATCTCAACATGGCAATGTGACAATTCTAATTTACGGGTTTAATTGACACTGACTGCAGTATGGTCTGTACCTTGTGTCAGAAATTCAGTGCTATCGCCAGTATTTTGTATTTTCTTACCTGTAATACAATTTACAGAATTGATAGCATCTATGCACATTTTACTAAAAACTAATTTGTTACACCTTTGAAATATTTTACTACTAATTTTTAATTTCAATCATAAATAATCACAAACAAACCTAGCTTTTGCATTTGGTAGACTGGATTATTCATGAATTTGTGGTTGACCCCATAAAAGGAAATAATTAAAATTACTAGTTGAAAAGTGTATTTAGAGTAAAACTATTTAAGACAACAAAGTTTTTCATTCGGACAAGTGAGATAAAAAGTTGATGTCTATCCCTGCATGTATTCACAAAACAACTTTTAAAACTGTATGACCCAATGTTCATGTATTATTTTTGTACATAATTACTTTAAAGCAATTTAATTACTTTATAAAGTTATTAACTTTCCCTTAATTACTTGCTTGAAAACATCTGCACGTAAAAGAAAACAGTGAGAATATTATTTAGAAAGTAAATATAGTGTGGTACATATATAAATCATCTCATAAACAAGAGGCCCAAGGGCCTAGACTCGCTCTTCTGATAAATTGTACAACCCCACCATTTCTATTCTTAGCCTCTTAGTATTCTAAATCTTTAGTTAAATCCTAAGAATTCAAAAAAAGTAGGTCAATGTGACCTACTTTTTGGTCTACACATTTTGAGAACCCAAGAAATATCAACTGACAAAGTTTGATGATTTTAAGCCAATTAGTATCTGAATATTGAAATATAGCTGTCAAATTCCAATCGTAGGTCATGGTGACCTAATTTTTGGTCAGCGAACTCCGAACATGCAAGACCCATCAACTGACAAAGTTAGATGACTGTAGGTCAAATAGTATCTGAAATATATAAATATAGACGTCAAATTCCAAAAGTAGGTCAAGGTGACCTATTTTTTTCGTCAACACCCTTCAAACATGCAAGACTCAACAACTGACAAAGTTTGATGACTGTAGGTCAAATAGTATCTGAATTATATAAATATAGCTGTCCAATTCCAAAAGTAGGTCAAGGTGACCTACTTTTTGTCAACACCCTTTGAACATGCAAGACGCATCAACTGACAAAGTTTGATGACTGTAGGTCAAATAGTATCTGAAATATATAAATATAGGTGTCCAATTCCAAAAGTAGGTCAAGTTGACCTACTTTTTGGTCGAAACCCTTCGAACATGCAAGACCCATCAACTGACAAAGTTTGATGACTGTAGGTCAAATCGTATTTGAAATATATAAATATAGCCGTCAAATTCCAAAAGTAGGTCAAGGTGACCTACTTTTTGGTCGACACACTCCGTTGACTCAAGATGCATCAACTGTCAAAGTTTGATGATTGTAGGTCAATTAGTGACTGAAATATATAAATATAACTGTCAAATGCCAAAAGTAGGTCACAGTGACCTACTTTTTGGTCAATACACTCCGAAGACTCAAGATGCATCAACTGACAAAGTTTGATGATTGTAGGTCAAATAGTGTCTGAAATATAGTAATTTAGCTGTCAAATACCAAAAGTAGGTCACGGTGACCTACTTTTTGGTCGACACAAACCGAAGACTGAAGACGCATCAACTGACAAAGTTTGATGATCCTAGGTTTTACAGTGCCCAAAATATGCATCTAAAATTGAAAATGTGAAATTTGAATATCTGCAAAATTCAAAAAGTAGGTCACTGTGACCTATTTTTTTATAAATATGTTTCAAGGCCTCAAGATGCATCAACTTACAAGATTTGATGATTCTAAACCTCTCGGTATTTGAAATAACAACTTAAAATATATCTATAAATGATAAGCCATAAAATTCAGAAAGTAGGTCACGGTGACCTATTTTTCAGTTGACGCATTTCAAGGTCCCATGATCCACCAACTGACAAGTTTTGATGATCATAGGCTTCAAAGTGTCCAAGATATGCATCAAAATTAATTTTAAAATAAATACCTGCAAAATTCAAAAAGTAGGTCACCGTGACCTACTTTTGAGACAACTTGACACAAGGTCCTAAGATGCATCAACTGTCAAAATTTGATGATCCTAGTCCTTATAATGACTAAAATATCTAAGATTTAAGGAATTTAAAAAAATTTTAAATTTAGGTCAACTTTGAAGTGACCTTGAGACCACGCCCTTTGCCCCAGGGTAATGCCTTGAACAATTTTTAATCTACAACATATCCTCATCCTTATGTGTAAGTTTGGTGATAATCTGCCCTGTGGTTCTTGAGAAGAAGATTTTTTAGCAACCACTATTTTTTTTTGTATTTTCCTGATTATCTCCCCTTGTTAAAGAGTCACATCCCTATATTTAGTATGTATGAAAGCCCTTGGGCCAATGATACCCTGTAACAAATTTCAAAAAAATTGGCCAAGGGGTTCTTGAGTTATAGCCCTTTTTCTAAAAAGTTTACGCACACCGCACAAATGGCCATAGCATTAGCTCTTTGAGCCTTTGGCTCAGAAGAGCTAATTATACAGTGTTAGACGTCTATAAATAGACCCACACGCGTCAGGGGAATCCCAACATAATGTATTGACTCATACGCAACTGTCTAGTTTTAAGGCTGAAAGAGCGGAAAACAACGAATTACTAAGAGGTATTTGATATTTTTATTTCTATTAAACTTATGGCACGGTACTGTTGTAACAAAATACACAGCTTTACACAGATAAGGTCATGTGACTGTCACTTGAAATGGCAGTGACGCGGTTATTTGTAATCATCGATTTAAAATCAAATAATTTTGGTTAAAACAGGTGAAATAATGTATATGTCATACAGCCTCATAACTACATACGTGCGATGATTTAATAGCGTTTTTACGAGATGGAAAAAAAACATTGTAATTCGGACCATAGAGCTTTAAAATGTAAAGCAATTCCCACAATTCACATATCTCCGTGTGAACATGGTGCAAATTAATGTGAATTGAAATAGGACTTAAATTTGCAATAAACTATTCATGTAAACAAGGCATTGCAGTTTATACAAATTTCTAAACAGCTGAAGTAATATCTAAGAATAGCAGACTACACAGATAAGCAGCAGCATTGGGATTCAAATAAAATTGACTTCAGAATTATTTTACAATTACAGTGAAACTTCTCTAAACCGGCCGGCTCTCGGACCGATAAAAACGGACGGTTTAAAGGAATGGCCGGTTTACCGAGAATTTAGCATTTAGAGACATTTTATCCCAATATTGTCAAAGTAGGTACTGTTCACTTTGTTCAGGTGATCTATGATAAATTATAGGTAGAGATCAAATTAGTTTGTTTCTACCTACAGGTAATTATAAATTCTCACTGAAATCATCTAATTTTAAACTGAATATCTATAACAGGATACTTAAAGAAAACACAGAAGCCTATTATTGGAATTCCTCTTGCCTATAAACACTCTGTTTACATTCATCGCTTATATCATTAACATTTTCAAAAAGTACAGTAGTAAATATGAAATTGTAAAAGTGACCTTCTTCAGTACAACTGGTATACAATGATCTAACTCTTAAATGACCATACTATACATGTATATGGGGGGGGGGGGGGGGGGGGGGTGTGTGTGTGTGTGTGTGTTAGAGAATATTGAATGTTGAGGCACATACTTGTGTAGACGTACAGCGTTGTAAAGGATCCATTTTCAGCATGTCTGATAGCACTTCAAGTAGGTCATCTGATGCTGCTATAAATATCTCTTTAAGAGTAGTTCCTGGGAATGACTTAAACTGGATAAAGTCTGGTAAGGCTTTGATATTCTGTTTAGAAAGACAGAGACATGATCATGAAGATGTAAATCCATTTATAAATGAAAACCACTTAAAACTCTCCATGAAGGTATTCCCTGCAATGTATTCATTTTCTGAACTTCAGTCAAACCTTTGAGGTACTTCAGCCTACTTCTTATTTGTACAACCAGATCTTCTTATATTTACATTTGTGACTGGTTTGGAACAATGCCATGTGTTTATAAAAACTCTTAGTTCGAGACATAGAATTTATTTTACCCAAGACTGTCATTAGTTAATGCATGATTATGATGTCACAGTTGAACAGTGTAGCTATGATGACCTCTTGACCTGAGTGCATTGATACATTATAGTCATAACTTTGCTGTACAAAGTTATACAAAGGAAAATATTTGTGAATGTAAACATTAAACATGAAACCTAAGGGCCACATTGCTCACCTGAGTTACCTTGGCCCATATCTGAAGACTTTCCATATATATTTGCATGTAAAACCTTAGTCCGTATTGTGGCCCCAACCTACCCATGGAGGCCATGATTTTTACAAACTTGAATCTGCACTATGTCTGGAAGCTTTCATGTAAATCTCAGCTCTTCTGGCTCATTGGTTCTTGAGAAGATGATTTTTAAATATTTTCTCTATTTATTCTCATGTAAAACTTTGATTCCCTATTGTGGCCCCAACCTACCCCCGGGGGCCATGATTTGAACCAACTTGAATCTGCACTATGTCAGGAAGCTTTCATATGAATTTCAGCTCTTCTGACTCATTGGTTCTTGAGAAGATGATTTTTACATATTTTCTCTATTTATTCTCAAGTAAAACTTTGATCCCCTATTGTGGCCCCAATCTACCCCCAGGGGCCATGATTTGAACAAACTTAAATCTGCACTATGTCAGGAAGCTTTCATGTAAATCTCAGCTCTTTTGGCTCATTGGTTCTTGAGAAAAAGATTTTTAAAGATTTTCCCTATATATTTGTATGTAAAACTTTGATTCCCTATTGTGGCCCCAACCTACCCCCAGGGGCCATGGTTTGAACAAACTTGAATCTGTACTATGTCAGGAAGCTTTCATGAAAATTTCATCTCCTCTGGCCCAGTGGTTCTTGAGAAGAAGATTTTTAAATGACCCCACCCTATTTTGGCATTTTTGTGATTATCTCCCCTTTGAAGGGGGCATGGCCCTTTATTAGAACAAACTTGAAAGACCTTTACCCAAGGATGCTTTTGGCCAAGTTTGGTTAGAATTGGTCCAGTGGTTCTGGAGATGTCGAAAATGTGAAAAGTTTACAGACGGACAGATAGACGATCAGAAAAGCTCACTTGAGCTTTCAGCTCAGGTGAGCTAAAAAGTCAAATATTCTTACGAATAAGAGGCCTTTGGGTCCTGAGTAAATAAATTTTCTCATGTAAAGCATTTCATCTATATTTAATCTAATCTAAATCTATATTCTGGCCTAGGATACTATATGAAGATACTTTCATGAATTAAAGTTATCGCTATGGAAAGTTTGACTGTAATCGTAAATTGTTTTGCAGTGTGGATTATGTTCCATATTTTATTTCCAGTGACAGAGATGTTATTGGAGCATGATGAGAAGGTGGCATTGTTCTTTGAATGCTTTTTATGATTTTGTCCTTTGCTTTGGCAGCTGTCATATTTCTTTTTTAAGCTACATTGTCTTGAAGGCGAGAAGTAGTCAGAAATGCAAATAGGTGATATAATCTATTCAAATAAGTGACATTACCTATTCCTTCCAAATAGTGGACATCACCCATTGGAATAGTCGATATCACCTATTTGAATAAGGTGATATCACTCATTTGAATATGTGATTTCACCTATTTGAATGGGTGATATTAAATGCCAAATTGATGCCTCATACCATTCTGGCCTAAGGGTAATAAATCTATGGACTACTTACTGGCCAGTCTTTCTCAGTTGGTGTACCAAGTACTTGAAATATTCTGCTCAGCTGGTCCAAATCTGAATCGCCAGGCAGAAATGGTACCTGAAATGTTTTCCCTATGGTATTATACTCCACATTTTTCATACATGCCATCGGATGGGTGTATATGTCTCATTGACAACATTTATCATTACATTTATATAGATACTGTCAGGTGGTCTATTCCTTATATGATCTGTACACAACATTGATTTACAAGAGCATGTACATTGTAAATTACCCTCAGTAACAATTCGGCCAGAATACATCCTACTGCCCATATGTCCACCCCTGTTCCATACTGCCGAGCACCAAACAAAAGCTCTGGGCACCTGTACCATCTATAGGAAGATTTTGTGAGATCTATAAATCTCTGAAAGCCATTCTTCTTCACATACAATTTTTATAGCTTTTGTGAATATCGCAAGCTCTTAATATTTGAACTCCAAACATAGTAAGTCAAACCTAATTGATAGCATATGATAATACAGAAAAAAGACTTGTACAATCGAATCCTATAATGTACATTATGATTGTGAAACACTATGCTACTGACGATGAGGCAAAGTTTGATTGTTGCTAATTTTGACCTTCATCTTCATGAAAGACCATAGCATTATATGCCTATTATTAAGAACATAGCTTTTCTTCTTCTAATGTTATAGTTCCAGACCGACAAAGAGGCAGACACACCTAAACAATATACCCCCAACCTCTAATCTCAGGGGCATAAAATTCAGTTGACAATCCCATTCCATAAATGATTCTTGCTTTGTCTACCTTACCTGGTCACTACTTGATGTGTATATATCCTTGTTGGTGACCCAAAGAATTTGGCCAATCCGAAATCTCCTATCTTTAAAATCCCTTTGTCATTGACAAGTAAATTGTTTGGCTTCAAATCCTTAAAAAATGCATAACGAAACATACATAGATGTAATATTCCAATACACTGTAACTAGTTATCCATATGCAGGGATGGAATACATGTATTGCACATTTCTGATTGTATGCACATAAAGAGTTTCTCATAAATTAATCAAATGCAAACTTTGCTTTACCCTATGCAAGATAAAATGCATATGGAGATATTCCAGTCCTTTGAGTGTCTGTAGAACATAAGATTTCACATGACCTGGGGTCATAACAATGGTTTGGTCCTTTATGATAATCTAAGTAAAAAAGTGAAAAATGCTTATTCAAATAAAATATTTTCCAATCAAGAGTCCAAAAAGAAATGAAAATATTGTGTCTAGACAAGAACTGACAATCATTTAAAGATGTTATATATATACTGGGTAATAATACTATATTTGTTAAAATTATCGTGCAAGGAAAATTCAAGTTGATACTACACTTCTGTGCCTTGACACATGTTAGTATCCCTGAACATTTTTAAAAGTTAATTAAACAGGGAAAAGGTATACCAGGTATTTATATTTGTTTGTATAATAAATATTTTGTTATGATGACTTCTGAATCATCAAAATATAGAATTTAGCATTGATTCATGTCTATTGTTTCATTTCTAAAGAAAACTGTAAAACATATACTTACCTCCAAATCAGTTTCCATAAAATCAAACACCAAATTGACATTTGAACGATGCCCCAGTCCAAATACATCTTGAAGCTGAGAAAATATATGCATCTACATGTATATGCTATATGCTTCTTGTTTATCTGCTGTATATATGGAAATAATTTTCACCCCAAGTTGTTTATGTTTAGAATCATTTATAAACAATTTCATCTCCATTTCAATTCACCCAAAGCCTGTTACTGTGATAGAATAATGAGTTAACTTAAATCACAAAGTTTTAAATTGATTCACCTATTTAGGATACACTTGACATGGGCAAAAACAAAATGAAGGCCAAAATTTCCCACTATACATCATTCTACATTGTGTGTTCCATGACCACACATTATGTGCATTCACATAATCTGTATTCTAAAAATAT
This sequence comes from Ostrea edulis, assembly GCF_947568905.1. Taxonomy (NCBI): domain Eukaryota; kingdom Metazoa; phylum Mollusca; class Bivalvia; order Ostreida; family Ostreidae; genus Ostrea; species Ostrea edulis. The sequence continues at coordinate 59,624,144 of NC_079165.1, forward strand.
TTGATAAGAGTATAATAAACATATAAGAAATGAATTTTGTTATAGAATATATATGAGGGTATGACCTGTGACACACTTCATGAAAAGTATGCACTGCAGTTCACACCCTTATGTATTTTCAAAAATGAATGTATTCATACACGCAATGTTTGCAACTGCAACACATTCATGAGGAAATGGCTATCGATATCATTACAATTTGTAGAGATAACATTGGAAATGTAAATATTTTTAAAAGTAGATGTAGTAAATATTTTCTCTATGCATTGAAATACAGCTATAGGCAGTTGATTTTACATGTATTTTTGAAATATACATGTACATACAATATAAACTGAGTTATCACAATGGCAGTTTACCCCTATAATGTGTTTGTGATGTAGATCTTGCAGTAGTTTGATTTCCCGTAATGCAGTTCTGTTTATGCCATCAGCAGCTTCAGCTCTAGTGCCCACTTTAATCTGAAAGTAAAATTTACTGAAGTTAATAAAGTGAAATTTACTGAAGTTAATAAAGTGAAATTTATTGAAGTTCATAAAATTAAGTGAAATTTACTTAAGTTAATGACAATAAGAGCTTGGTTCTTGACTTGTTCACAATCCACAACCTCAAAACACTTGTAAAACATTCAAAACACTGAGCAATGTTGGTAAAATGAGTATCCTGGTCAAGCCAGGTCTGGATTTTAGACTTTATTTTCTGTGGTTATTAATTCTTATTTGTCTGTCATAATATTTCAAGAGGTGTTCATACATAATAATATTAAGATATGTATTGGTTGAAAATCTGAGCCAGAAATGCTGTTTCTTAGTTTTCAGTTTAAAAAACTTAACCTGGCTATGGGTTTACTATTCATTTTACCAACAATCTAGGCTGATCTTGGCATAAATTAAACACTTTCATTCTTTTCTAAGTCAAGTAGTTCTTCGGAAGTTGAAAATGTGAAAAGTTAACAGACAACTAGATGACGATAACTAGATGACGATAGATACATGCAAACTTGATTCAATAAGCTCATTTGAACCTCCAGCTCTGGTGAGCTAATAAAAGAATAAAAAGAGGTATTTTTGAACCTTCCCCCCTTTTTACATCTCAAATATTCACTCATATTCATACAGACTAGTAAAATTTCCTATGAACTAGTGAAGCTTTACAGACACTAACCCAGATGGACTAGTGCTTCAAAAATTTAATATTTTAAATATTAGAATTAGAAATGTTCATGTGAGCTAAAACCTGAACCCCATGAAAATTACCTTAATGATTATACCTCATTGGATTTAACTTTGAGCAACTTGTGAAATACTAATAGTAATACATTTACATGTACCTTTTTCACTGCCACAATATTTCCAGTTTTCAAATCTTTTGCTTTATAGACTGTTGCAAACTGAAAGACAAAACAGTATAAATCAGATGTTTCATTCAATGTATTAACACTGGCTTCATTGAATGGAAATTGAATGCAGAACTTGACAAACTGTAGATCTTATCAGCCAGACACATGATTTATCATAATTATATGCATTTTGTACCCAAAAAAAAAAGAAGTTTGGATATATATATGTGTACATGTATTCTTGTTAACTCCATTTGTCTGTCTGTTTGTCACATTTTCTTGTTATTGGACTTTCTCATGAATACAAGAGAGCAACAAGATGTGTTTGTGAAACACAAATGCCCCTGATAATGGCCTATTCCGAAGATGGCCAAGGCCACAAGGACAAATATCTTGGTACCAGTAGAAAGATCTTGTCACAAGAAATGCTCATGTGCAATATGAAAGCTCTAATATTTACCATTTAGAAGTTATGACCAATGTCAATTTTTTTAAAAGTAGGTCAAATGTCAAGGTCAAAAGGTTTAGTACCAATGGAAAGGTCTTGTCACAAGGAATAATTATATGAAATATCAAAGCTCTAGCTCTTACTGTTCAAAAGTTATCAGCAAGGTTAAAGTTTTTAAAAAGTAGGTCAAACTCCAAGGTCAAGGTCACAGGGTCAAAACTGCTGATACCCATGGAAAGGTCTTGTCACAAGGAATACTCGTGTGAAATACCAAAGCTTTATCACTTACTGTTCAAAAGTTATTAGCAAGGTTAAAGTTTTTAAAAAGAAGGTCAAACTCCAAGGTCACAGGGTCAAAAATGTTGGTACCCACGGAAAGGTCTTGTCACAATGAATACTCATGTGAAATATCAAAGATCTAGTACTTACTGTTCAAAAGTTATTAGCAAAGTTAAAGTTTCAGACAGGATGACAGAATTACAGACAGGACAAACACTATATGCCCCCCGATCTTCGATCTTGGGGGCATAAAAATAATTTTCTTTAACATGATTGAGCATATTTTGTGGAAGTGTAAAATAGTTTTGGAATTTTCATTTAGGTCATGGGGTTTTGCACCGGGAGAAAAAAAGAGAGTAAATTATTAAAAATGCTTTCATTGTAACTCCTTTTACAGTCAAGAGTTTTAGGATTTTAACTTTGTGATAGAATGGTTGTGTTTAGTGTGTAAATGTATGTAATGTTTAGGATTTTAACTTTATCATAGAATGGCTGTGTTTAGCGTGTAAACAACTAAAGGTTGTATCATAATCACTCCTCAATCTATGCTTATGTATTTGCTAAACACAGACATCACAATGCACTTTTTACATCAATTGCATTACATTCCCCCCATTCAATGAATAAGCTTATTGCTATGCCCTCAAACACAGTTACGTTGCAAGTCATATTATATATGTATGACAACACTTAATGTCAGATGCATAATGTAGGGGAAATCAACTGATTATATTTATGACCAGTGTTTCTGTTAATGCAAATTTCTGCATAATTTACGCGTAAATATTTTTACCCCCCCCCCCCCTTGGGTCATCATGATGTAGAAAAATAAAAGAAGACAAAGTTCACATTTTGTGATTGGACTCAATGTTATATTCCCAAAAGTATATATGAATAAAGGCAGAGAACCAGTCTTTAAGCTGTGTTTAATCATGGCAATGTTGTACAATTTTAGATTTACACTGACACTAAACCAAATAATATGCTGACAAACATATCAAGAAAACAATCCCATAGCTGATCAGGATGCACATGGTCTTGATCACAGGAGCCAGGAGTTTCATCTGTAAAGGTCTACAACATAAGCAACAACCATTGAGTTTGCAAGCGCTCATAAAACTCAGTGGTTGTTGTTTACATTGTAGACCTTCACAGATGAAACTGCCAACTCCTGTGACTCGACATAAATCATAACGGTTGCAGGAAATGCGCAAAAAGGTGACATTAAGATATATGATGACAAGTAACTTATAGAAACTTTATAGTATGTATTAATAAATTATGAACGCAAGATATTCAAACCAATATTTATTCAATTCATGAACAAAACACTGTACTGTAGTGTACCTATACAGTGTAGAAAAAAATTAAACGCTTTATATTGAAATTTTTTTTTGTAAAAAGAGATCCCCCCCCCCTCAAAAAAAATCGTTTGACTTTCAAAATTCAGCCACAGAGGGTCATCATGACCCTTGCAACTAAAAAACACTGCATGGCAATGTACCAATGTACTTTCAGAAGTTTATCTGAAATTTTCATTTGTTTACAAATATTTTTAATTGTAAATCCCACAATACAAAATTGCTTGTTTTAATCAAAATATCTTCCACTGGAACTTTATATCTCATAATATTCATTTTATATATTATACCGAACGAAGCTTGGATGGGCCAAAGGCCTGTCTGCGAAGCAAGACTCTAAAGGTAACACGTACTATATAAAAGAAAAAACGGGAAAATCAGCAAATGAATAGAGATAATCTCTACATATGTTCACTGAAAATTTCGTGATCAATACGGGTGCTGCCATTTTGTTTTGTTCATTAGCTGCTTCTACAGTTATTCAGGTTTTAATTTTGAATGCCAAAAAATACAAGACTGACATGCAGTTTGTAATCAAACACCCAGTTTGTTGAAAATGAATAGTATAATTTTTAATGTTACAGTTTTTAGCCAATCATTAAAAATAGAAAAACAGTAATATGACTAAATAGATGAACAAGTTCATGAGTTTCTTTCAATAAAAATATACAATATACTTACTCTTACTGTTTTAGCATTTTGAATTTGTTGGTTAGTTGTGTTTAGTTTTAAATGTCTTTTAAATTGCAAATGGGGTGTATTGTTGTTTATAATTGTTTGATTTTAAAGAGAAGAGAAATCCAAACTAAATGTGACATCACAATCCATAGTTTACGTTGGCTAACATTAAATTCCTTGCGGTGCATGAATAGACGGATCCTGTAGTTAACCCAGGGTTGGACGGTTAAAACCGCCCCCGGTTTTAACCAGTGGTTTTAACCATCCCGGTCAATACTCCCGAAGTGGTCAATACTGGTCAATTGTGATTTAAAGTGTCCAATTTCCTATTTTTGTACATTTCTTGCAAAGATAAACATGATAAAGATAAATCAAGTCTTTTCATTATTATGGATCAATTGTTGATTAATATTTTTCATTAGATAATCAAATGTAATTTCATAAGTTTAAAATATATTTGTTTTGCTGAAACTGACCAAAATATCTTCAGTACCTACCAGAGGGTCACAGTTCTATAGCATAGCTTGACATATTGGAAACAGAGCTGTTAATACATGTACCTGGACAGATTAAGAATAAAAGGTAGCTGGACATTACCTGAGCACAGGAAGCAGAGTTGACAGGTGTTAATAAGCATAGGCAGGGACCAGAGATGACCAGTGTGTGTGTTATTGTTATGAAAACATCACCAACCCACCCCCTCAAATATTTATTTAACATTTAAAATGAAGATTGATGAAACAATACTTATTAAAATATAGGTAGTTCTTGTTAAACTAAGGAATTTGAACAGAAACTTTTACATCTTCCCCAATTCAACAGAGTCATTTGTACATTATTTATCTAATATTATGACTTATAAGTATATTATAAACTGATAGTGCATGTTATGAATTACAGTATTTACCATAATGGTCACTTAAACATTTAAAATAAATAACACAGACTATAATGACCAAATAATTTTCAATCGACCAGTATTGACCAGTTTTAACCATATTGACCAGTATTGACCACCGGCCCGGTCAATACTCATACTGACCACTTTTTTGCCAACCCTGAGTTAACCTCATATATTCCCCCTTGTTTGCAGTTGTTTGATTGGTTAAACTAGAATTCATGTTCGCTTTGACTTTTCACCTTAGACATCCTAGTAACTCCCTATCACATTGAAACATGCATTTCTTACCTTTACATGGTGTAAATCTCACAGTAAATAAAGTATGTGTTTTTTTAAGCCATATTGCAAATGGCCACCATTTCATATTTACCTTCTCAACACTGAAGAGTTTCAATAGTAAAGGATGCCTTCAAATAGATCAGTTAAAAATTACAGCTTTCTTTTTATTGCTTTTAATTTTTATGCTTAAATGTTTTGTATAAAGCAATTGGTACTCGGTAAGTTCTGCATCTCCAATTGTAGTACAAACTATAAAAAAAATATACTATCGAAACTCCTCCGTGTTGAGAAGGTAAATATGAAATGGTGGCCATTTGCAACGGCTTCAAATATAGTCAACATTTTATTTACTGTGGGATTTACACTATGTAAAGGTAAGACATGCATGTTTCAATGCTACATACAAAACATAAAAATGAAATATAATTTAATGTACGTAAAAGAATTATTATTATCACTTGGGACACGCCGATGACAATTTCATGTTTCGCTCGGTTCAACGGTAACACTGTATACATATTATACCAAGCAAAGCTTGGACGGGCCAAAGGTAACATGTATGTAGAAGAGAAAATCAGCAAATGAATAGAGATAATCTCTACATACGTTCACTGAAAATTTTGTGATCCATATGGGCGCTGCCATATTGCTTTGTTAATTAGTTGCTTCTAGAGTTATTCGTGTTTTAATTTTGAGTGTCAAAAATACAAGACTGATGTGTAATTTGTAATTCAAACACCCAGTTTGTTTAAAATGAATGGTGTGATTATTATTGTTACAGTTTTTAGCTCATCATCAAATAGAAAAACAGTAATATGACTAAATAGATAAACGAGTTCATGAGTTTCTTTAAATAAGAATTTACAATATACTTACGGTTACTTTTTTACCATTTTGAATTTATTGGTTAATTTTGTTTATTTTTAACGGCCTTTTTAATTGCAAACGGGATTATTTGTTTGGTTTTTTTCATAATTGTCTGCTTTGAAAGAGAAAAAAGTTGAGGCTAAATGTGACATCACAATGCATGGTTTACGTCGCCTTCCATTTCATTTCCCGCGTTAAATGAATAGGCCTATCCTGCAGAACTGTTATCCCCATATATCCCCCTTTAATATTGAGATCTTACTGGGTGTTTAGCGCAAGGAAAATTTCATAAAAAAATATATATTTTTAAATGAATCATAATCTATCGTACTAAACAGAATTTATGATTATCACTTGGGACACACCAATGCCCATTTCATGCTTCGCTCGGTCCAACGGTCACACCGTATACATATTAGACATAGATCTACTATAACACCACCAATAATTATATACGACAAGTTCCAGTAGTAATAGTGAGCGCAACGCAAAGCGCTGGCTCATACTGCGAGCTCTAATGACTAGAGCGCGGGAAATAACTTGAGCTAAATCTAAACCTCTAACAAGAAAATTTTTTTGACGCCAATCCCAGGAGTTCTTTGTCAAAAATGGCTGAGATCTCGCAAAGTCACACCTTGGACTATGATTGTGAACTTACGTGGATTATCATCCTAATCTTGTGGCCTCCTAGCTCCAAAATTCAGTGCATCATTAGGTGAAATGTTTAACGAAGTGCTATGTTTATGAAAAACAGGCTAAGATGATGTGTGACGTCACGTCTATGTTTTGACAGCAAAATATAGAAAAACTAATGAAAAATTAAACCATACTTATGGAACTCGAAAATTTTGGTCCCAATGGCGTCGATTCGAATACTAGCGCGTGGACATGTATTTCTCCATTTTGAATCTCGTCTACCCTAGTTCACGTCGTTCTGAGATGTTACATAAAATCCGTAAAAGCATGTAAATCTTATTTTCTTAATCATGTATAATCAATCCTCGATTAGTTAACGCGATTGTGTCATGTCTATGTTTGTGTATTTGCTAAACACCGACGCTAAATATGACGTCACAATGCACTGTTTACATCAGTTGCATAGAGTTTCCCGCGTTCATTGAATAGGCGGATCAAAAATGTCTAAAAGTTAGAATACTTTGATTGAGCTCCGTCCTCACACGTTAAGAGCTAATATTTCGGGATATTATTTGTCCTGTTATGGATCTAGATACTAATGCCAACATTGTTTGCTTCGCCCTCAAACACGGTCACGCCGTAAGACATATTATTTCCATTTGTAAAAGTCATACTACCGGGACAATATTGAATATACGTAAACATTAGGCATACGTAATATGGCATCGAATACAAATTGTGTATTTAATCGACTGCAAACCACAAATCTGATCCTCACAACAACAGCATTCCAGGAGAGGGGCTGATATCAATGACGTTGCAATTTTATTCAATGATTATATGTGAATGCTGAAATATTTCATCATTGTGTTACAACTAGGATTATGTACAATATTATAAAAATTGTTCTAATTTTCTCTTTTGGAACATACCATTGCTACAAGGGGATTATCATATGAATTTCATTTTTTTCAATTAGATAGGTTCGCATGGGTGGGGTGGGGGGGTGGGGCGTATATACATGCCCAATACATGTAGTTGAATTTATCGATATATTTTTAAATTTTCATAATGTGTTTTGTGTTCAAAGGCAGTGCTGTTTAAGCATAGTTTTACAACTTGAAAGGTTTGGGCATTTTTATCATACAATTAGTAACTTGAAAAGATTGAGAGTAGAAAAAAGGAAAGTAGAGGCTGAGAGCATACAGTTCAGAACAGGCCGTGCATCAAAGGTTAAGCAAGTCACAGTGCAGTCTGATTAAAACCAGCCCCCCTTCTCCTATCGTCGTCAGGGTCTGACAGGCATCGTAAGGAGGTCATCTTCACATGACCTCTACATTTGCATGCGATCCAAAAATATCAACCAATCATAAAAGTGCTTTTATCTGTTTTACGAGCGGGTGTAACTCTTCAAAATTGGAGGTAACAAAGAACACAAGAATGGACAACGCTATTGAAAGCGTTCTGTCCAAGTTTAACATTAAAGAACTAAAAAAAGAACAGCGCCAGATTTTGGATAACCTTCTTAGAGACGAAGATTGCATGGCTGTTTTACCAACTGGATATGGAAAGTCCCTACCATATCAAATATTTGCACCGATTTACCACAAACTACGAGACCAGAAAGTGGTCGTTTTGGTGTGCTGCCCTCTCATTGCGTTGATGGAAGATCAGGTGCAGCGGATACAAAAGACTCAGTTTGTATCCGCTAAATATATAGGTGAGTTATATAAAACCATCCGACATCAATGGTGGGGATCAAGATTGACCTGCTACAGAACATGTGTTTTTGAAAATATAAATAAATAATAATTAAGGCGCATCCTCTAGACAGGTCAGTCGTGTTGTGCATCATGTTGTGCACTTGCAGTTTTACAGTGTCATAAAGTGATACTGCTGTGTAGATTTATTCAGGCTGTCCAGCGGCCCTAAAAATCCTTTTTTAAAATAATTTTTTTGTAGTTTTGCTAAAATTCCTTCAAAATTTTTTTGATTCAAGCGGAAATCCTGAAAAACCCTAATTTTCCCTGTCAATTTTTATTTTTTGAAAATATCTTTATATTCTGGCCATGCATTCACAAGAAGGTGCCTGGGATAGATATTCCTATGTCCACCGGAAACTAACGCAGTGTTATTCAGCTGTTATGTGCAGTTGAGAATAAGTCATAGTACCCATTATGATAATGTCAAAAACAATGACATATTGATGTGTATTTTAAAAGATATATAAACTGTACATGTAACCTTTCCCAATTATTCTAGTTTATACTACTGTTTGACACATGGAAACGCCTGAACATATGTTCTTTGTATAACATTGAAACTAAAAGGGTATAACCTTGTCAGTCAATAACCTGACGACGATAGGAGAAGGGGGGCTGGTTTTAATCAGACTGAAATGTATATATCACCTGATCACTGTATATAGCATAAAAATATTTCAATCACATTCATGTATACATGTTTTAATTATTTTTAATATAAAACCCTGGGAGAAAATTCATGTAATGAGTATTTGGCAAATAGATATTGTTTAAATTGAACCTGATCAAAGCATGAACATTACAAAATATGTACATACATGAAGCTGCGCTCGCTCAAACGGTAGCACCGTCAATATATTTAAAAAAAAAACCCAAAAAACCCCTCTATATTGTACAACAAAAAACAAAGATATTTTTTGGTGAATCTGATGTGGCATAGCTTAAGACATTCATTTGATACAAACCTGCCCTTCACCTAAAAACTCTATTTTTTCATACCGCCTTGACTTATCTTCCATCATTTTGAAAAATTAAATCAATGTCAAAATGTTCTTGGAAAATGCCCAATTTCTCTTTTCTTGTAAAACATACTTGTCATTAAGACTTTTAGGTTATCAAATAACTCTTACTTATAAAATTCAGTTGCATATATTTAAATATATTTCCTGATTCTGTTTATAATTACTCCTTTGGTTGTCTCATTCGTTTTTTTCATGATGTTACTGTTTTAATTTTTTATAATCACACTGATTATGACTAAATAATGATATAACAATATTGACAATTTCAGGTACAAGTTATCAAATCTACAAATCACTTGCAAGTAAGGTATAATAACCTGATAATACAACATCCTGATTGACTTGATTACATATATTTTCTAAAATATTAACAACATTTTCTAACTCAATTCTGAAATTTGATTTTAACATTTTTAATATTAACATTTTAATATAATTCAGTTTTAACATTTTATATATATTTGTAAAAACTTACAGGGGAAAAAATTACGAGTATAATGACATGATCACAAAATGTGTTTAACTAGTTAATTAAAATCATTTTCTCTTATTCGAACTTACAGGCCTAGGGCACAGGCGCTTGTTTCATAAACTTGGCAAGCTATACTCTATAATAACACAAGATCGTGTTATTATATAGTATAGCTTGCCAAGTTTATGAAACAAGTGCCTGATACGTCTGGCCTTCTTTCGCGTTAATTTGCCTTTGTTTCATGTTATTACACTTTTCATTCGCTTTATTACGCCTTTCTTTTGGTTAAACCCAGACATTCCATACTGCTTCATTTTGTAAGGAAATGAATTGTACATATCTTTATTGTTGTTGAATAAACCTATTCAAGACATGAACCAAGCTTGGCTAAGAAATAAATCAAGTCATAATTCAGTTGTACATGGGGTCGTTGTTATCACGCTTCTGCATTGATCTTGTTTTCCTTTTCGATGAACTTTTTCCTTATTACTGGGGTTTGGGTAAGCTCTTGTGATCATGTCTCCGGAACACTGTTTCCATCGCTCGGCATTGAAATTTTTCACATGTCTTAAATGTTTAATCGTTACCGGATTTGTTTCGCTCATAATGTGTATGGCAGTGGATTTGTTTCCAAATGAAACAGTTTTCTGGTAATGCCTGTATGTTTGTATAGTGATATTGTACGACATCGACCAAAGTTTACAAGGATAAAATTGACTAAATGGGTCTTGTTTTCGGTGTTTTTAACACTGGTTCTGAGATTTTTCCGCGAGTCGAATTCTATCATAAAATGGACAACGAGCTGGTGTTATATGGAGAGCCTATGCCAAGAAATTCTTAGCAAAATCTCCGGTATAGAAAAACCGTTATAAATCAGTGACCGCAATTAAGAGATAAGCGACGGCTACTATTAATCAGCATGTAATATAGCCCTATTGAAGCCAACGAATTCAGACTGGACGGGATTTCTTGGCATGAAAAAGTTCAATATTCTATCATTGTAATTATGTATTTGTTGTTACTAAATGCGCCATTGGTACAATGTAAAATAGAAAAATGTTAATCGTTATCTTGACATTTGTAGTACATAACGGTATATTCGTTATTTGAATGGCGTAAGATGTAAAGGAATGATGCGTAACAAGTGAATGCATTATTTATTCAATGTAAATTTGAAATTAGATCTTCGTCATCCGTATTTCAGCATTTGCACATTGCAGTTGCGAGTTACAGTAAAAAAAAAATTGGTAATCCGTCCGATGATAGTTCGACATTCGAATTTGCTCATTCGTTTACTGCATTTCAACATTTGTTCGTTGTTTTACCATTATCTTCTGGGAAACAGACTATAGAATCATATTGGAGGACCAGTTTATGTGACATTCCCTCGGAGCTATTATTTTCCCAGCCTTTCGAAGTCCGAGGTAAATTATTTTATTTTGTGCAAGGAAGATATTTTGATTTATTTTCTGTGAATGTAACTAATTCATAAGTATTAATTTGATAAATGAATCCAATGATAAAAAATACATCAAAAATGCATTTCAGAAATCACCCCAAATCTTTACCAATTCATTCTTCATTCAATAATAAACAAATTTAATACTTGAAATTAATCGATTATTAATCAATTATAGTGCGTCCGATTATACTAATGACCAATCATGAAAAAAAATTCCGATGGTTCATCACTACGACTGTTTAAAAGGTTGGACACAATTCCCTAACAGGGCAATTGTTACACTAAAAATGGAATTGTTACTCTTTTTTAGTGTAATTAACTGTATCATGGGATTTTCAGTTGTTTCCCCTCTATTCTCGTGTTTGCTTTGAGTAAAAAATGAAGTGCAAGAATACTTCTACATCCTCTAAATATTTAGAGTCTAGGAAGCGTATATTTACATATATGTACAAGGACTCTATATGTGGCCAACAAGGTTTATAAATAACCTTTAACAGCTAGACTATGAAATAAAAAGATAATGTTTCTTTCTCTGCTTTAAACAGACAAAATGAGTGGTTTACGATAAAGAGGCTTGACAGAGGATAACTGGAACAATTTTTTGACAAGAGAAAAGTATCACAAATTAAACTATATCAAAATACCCTCGGTAATGTTGATTAATGATATATTTTTTTAAAAATATATAGGAGTTTTGAAATTGGGGTGTCTGAAATTGAGTTAGCGATCTTGTGGAGAGAAAAAGAAGGGGGTGATCAGATACGAAACAAGTGCTTGTGGAAATAATGTAAAATTCAAATCTAGGCCATGGCTCAGGCTACTGGTTTTATGGCCTGGCCTATTAAAAATTATGGAAAAATAGCCCGACTGGTCTATTACATAAAAACTTTAAATATGTTACATTCAAGGTTGGCTGTTATTTAATGAAAACAACTGGTAAATGATAACTGATTCACTTTGTTTACAAATATAAAACGGCGTCGAAACCGAGGGGGGGGGGGGGGGGACTAGGGAGGGGGCTTAGCCCCCCTCCACTTTTTTTGCAAAGATAGACATAATAACACCCCCAAACGACGTAGAAACTTTTTTGTTGGTTTAGCCCCCCCCCCCCCCCCCCCCCCAACTTTCCGACGTCTATGAAACCAGAATAGTTTTTACGTGTTTTAGAATTCTTACCCAAAGTACATATTAACTATTTAATATTGTGAATTACGTATTTCAGTGGCAGTAATGCAAAAATGGTGGGGAAGGGGCGCGAAAACGAAAATCAATCCCAATCAAAGCAAATATGTACAAGAGTTCTTGGTCTCGCACAAATAAATGTAACGTCCCTGGTGGTATATGGTTACTAAATGGCATACACTGTTTGTTTAAAGTAAACTCATGGAAAAAATCAGTCCAGTCATCTATATTGATGCTTACAACAATGTTCTACATGAAGTCTCTGATCAAACTACTTCAGCAGCACATTTTCAACGACTTTTAGCGCCAACCGGTTAATGTTGAGTGTGCTAGACACCCAAGTAGTCCCGAGTGTTATTAACTGGTCCTCCTATAATATGATTCTATAGTCTGTTTCCCAAAAGATACGATGTAGCGCGCGCCCTCTGTCGTCATAATGGTAGAACAATTTACAAATGTTGAATTGCGCAAATGCGAATGTCGAACTAACATCGGACGGATTACCAAAACACATTTACCACAACTCGCATAGACTTAACAAACTACAATGTGCAAATGCTCAACTACGGATGACGAAGATCTAATTTCAAATTTACATTGAATAAATAATGCATTCACTTGTTACGCATCTACACAAACATATATTCCATTTACATCTTACGCCATTCAAATGACGAATATACCGTTATGCACTACAAATGTCAAGATAACGATTAACATTTTTCTATTTACATTGAACCGATGGCGCATTTAGGAACAACAAATACATAATTACAAAGATAGAATATTGAACCCTTTGGCTTTCGAATTCCATAGTGTTACACTCATTCAATCACTTCTTGGGTCTTCCTTAGGTAATAAATACATTAAGATTTTTTTTCACAATTTCATGCGACTTGGTTTCCTAGCATGATTTACATGTAGCCATGCTGAAGACGCGCCACTCTGGTGGCTTTGGTATCTGTTGAGTTGTTCGACATAGCTTTCTTTAAACCCTTCATGAAGAAATGAGTGACAATCAATCTCCGAGGCATTTCTTCTAGAAAAAAGATTTTGAGAATTGTAAATCAAAGAATATTTTGCAACCTTGATTCATTGCAATACATAAACACATGCATCTATGTTTAATGTAGAATTGCCACCCATTGTGAGTATGAAAAAGTACAAAATTATTGGGGTATTTATACTTTTGAACCTTATGGGCTTTTCCAGAAAACCCGCCTTTTCCGTGTCACGACATGGTGTTTTTTGTTTTTTGTTTTTTTTTAAAGTAAACTCGGGTAACCTACTGCAATCGGTTGTCGTCCGTCGTGCGTTAACAATTAAACATTTTTAACTTCTACTTGATAACTTTTCAAATTTGCTATGAAATATCTTTGGGACAAGGGGGACATAAATTGTAAATTGCAGGTCTCCAGCACCCCTGGGGCCTTAGGGGCGGGGCAAAAACTGCCCAAAATTTACCAATTTTCAAAAATCTTCTCAAGAGCCGAACATGTGTAAGAAAAACTAAATACATGGTGATGGAGAACAGGAAGGCCTCTACCAAAATTGTAAATTTCATGATCCCCGGGGATCTTTAGAAAGAGCAGGTAGTCCTTTACCAAAAGTTTAAATTTGATGATCCCAGGGGTAGGGGATTTGGTATCAGGATGGGACCAAAATGGTCAGTTATCAAATGTGTGAACAAGAGATATTTTTAACTTCTTCTTGATAACTATCATTCCAGTTCTTTTCATATTTGGTATGAAGCGTCTTTGGAACAAGGGAAACATACATTGCAAATTTCAGGATTCCTACAACCCTCGGGCCTTAGGGGCAGGGCAAAAACTGCCCAAAATTGACAAATTTTCAAAAATCTTCTTCTCAAGAACCGCACATGTGTAAGAAAAACTAAATGCATTGTGATGGAGAGCAGGAAGGCCTCTACCAAAATTGTAAATTTCATGATCCCCGGGTAGGGGTTCTGACCCCAGGGCGGGGCCAAACTTGGAATATAGTGTTTTTTGTGTAAAACACTTAAATAACATCTTCTTTAGTGCTGTTTATACTAAATTGAAACTAAATGGATAGAACAGGTAGTCTTTTACCAAAATTGTAAATTTGATGATCCCCAGAGTAAGGGTTCTGACCCCAGGGTGGGGCTAAACTTGGGATATAGTATTTATGTGTAAGTTTGCTGATATTGTATAAAATCTCAATGCATCCTTATGAATAGCAGAAAAGGATGTACAAAAAATGGTGAATTTCATAACCCAGGGTTATGACTTCAGGATGAGTCCAAATTATTCGTATATTTTGATGTTTTAATGTTAATACACCTATTATTTAAAGCCTGTCATCAGTGTATGCACTTTTGAGGGCAGTGAAGTTTTAAGAACACATCTTGTTTTATGCTGTTGCTGAACATTAGAATTTAGCTTAGATATTCATAACAGGAATTTTTTTCTAGATTTCATAGCCCATGGAAGTAGCGATACTTTTTCACTAGTATTCAGGTGACCGATAAGGCCTGTGCATGGGCCTCTTGTTTCAAGTACATGCCATTGACGTTGGGTATTTTCAAGTACATGGCATTGCGTTTTTCCAGAAAATTTATCGGATAAAGAACTCTCGATCAAGTATCGGAGGTCATTCTTCTTCTGGTTACCTGTCATTGGACATGGATCAAAGACAATTACATCTCTAACTCACAACTCAACTTTATGACCAACGGTAGGACTTCAGCTTCACTGTCGTCAACTTCCCATATTTATGCAGCAATATTCCATCATCACCATCATATGGTGTTTTATGTCCCTCAACTAATTACGTGAGAACTTGTTCTGCGTATGATTACCGGTAACCCAATACAACCTGTCAATGGGTCAAATGTCATCTTTGTAAACTAGTTTTGACTACGGATTATTCCGTGTACCTGATCAAGATATAGCTAGGGCTCATGGCGGATGTGACAGGTCAACAGGGGGTGCTTATTCCTCCTGTGCACCTGGTTTTACCTATGGTGTATCCAGGGGTCTGTGTTTGCCCAACTTTTAATTTTGTATTCTTTTTTGGAGTTGAGATTGATCACTGTACATTATCTTCGCATTTTCCCCCCGTGGGGATCCGGGTTAGAATAGGTCCTCAGTACCCCCTTGCTTGTCGTAAGAGGCGACTAAATGGGGTGGTCCTTCGGACGAGACCGCAAAAATCGAGGTCCCGTGTCACAGCAGGTGTGGCACGATAAAGATCCCTCTCTGCTAAATGGCCATAAGCGCCGAGCATAGGCCTAAATTTTGCAGCCCTTCACCGGCAATGGTGACGTCTCCATATGAGTGAAATATTCTCGAGAGGGACGTTAAACAATATTCAATCAATCTTCGCATTTTTCATGTCATCGAGACTCATGGAGTTGACTCATACAATGGATTTCATACCTACCGGTATTCAGAACCCAACAGATACTGGATTGGAATATTATTTCCCCCACCATACTAGAATCTCAGGACTCAACGAGATTAGATTGGGAGTATACAATGGTATGTCCCCCGACCAAAGAAAATTTAGGACTTTTCACTACAGCCTTAGATGATATCGTCAACAGTATCAAAGTACTAGGTAATGAATTCAGAAATCATACTGCCGTCATTCTGATGAAACTTGGGCCATTAATACCTAGAATTCAACGGGGTGCATAAACTCGAAAGACCATCCCTTGTTATTCCTGTGGATGAATGGTTCACCGGGCTCTGGAATGTCATAGGAAAGAGAATCAGAACCCTCAGGAAAAAAACCCCAATATAAATGGATCTCTGTTTCAAATGCATTCTCATTCTTTGTGCTAAAATTGTGTTTTAACATAAAACTGTCATTGACTGGTTTTGGCTAAGCAAAAAGGAATAGATGTGTTAAAAAAGGGTGATATTGTGTAGTTTTAAGAAAACGCAATGAACTTATATCCAGGTATAATTTTCCATACAGTCAAAGCGAAAGCCACTCTGCCTTATAAATTAGTACCATATAAAAATTATTTCATACTCTAAAATAACACTATAAACATACCTGTCAAAAGTTTATTATTTAAGGAGGAATAGCAAATTGTCATAATGACTGACTTTCTTTCGAAACATGAATTGAATTACAAATATCAGCAATACATGTTCTTACGTGTTCCCCCCCCCCCCCCCCCAGTGGTTTTCAGTGTGGTTTCCGAAAACGACAACTTATCTTTCCAGAAAATCAAAGCGAAAGTCAATCTGGCTTTCAAAATATTTTTCAGGAAGTAAATAACATGTCTTTTTCTCGGTATTTAAAGTGAAATTCGCAATATAAAACATTATGGACTTTATTACCATTCGCTTTTCAGTGAACCGTGCAAAAAAGACCTCAAAAAGGCTTGATGGGTTGGTCAGTTTAGTGCAGAAGTGCGTCATGTTATTGCACTGTGCAAAAAGGACGCTAACAAAGGGGAGATCATCTGAATGCAATCAGTTGAAGAACTCATCAAAACCGCTTGAAAAGCCCAAAGGGACCATAGATGCTATTAAATTTATGGGAGTTTTTATCCCCGCCGCAACTACTTAAATTTAGATTTTCTTGGATATTGATCTTTTGATCTCGTCCATAAATGCGAATATACACTGTGTATATGTCATTCCAAAATTACACAATCTGATTAAAACCAGATCTTCGATCCGCTCCTCTATTGGCCATGTCGTGATTGAAAATTACAGAGTTGTGCTGGGAAAAGCCCAATAATATATAGTTACTGGAGGACAGATATGCTTTAAACAATTTAATCTGTTTACTTTCAGTGGAAAATGTATGCTTCAACTATCATGTGCAACTTTGCTTGGGACTATAGTTACTCGCGCAGCAAGTGAAAGAAAAAATAGTGACGTCATTTCAACTTTAACCTTCACTTAGAGATAAGCAGACATTCGCCCCACATAATATACTTCTTTGTAAGGCGGGGGGAAAGGATGGCGGAATCCAGAGAGAGGATGACAATGTGAGTATAGGGAAATATGAATTCTATGATTATCTATTTCTTGAGTGACTTTGTGCAATAGATAATTAGATTTACAGTGATTGTGCGTAAAGGGTTTTTACTACGAATTCTATTGCTTGTAAATTTATATGAAAATGTGGTGTTTTGCATTGTGCTAGTATTATTTTTTCAATATAAAGCGTACTTTAGTGATTATTTTGTATCGAAAGTGTAAAAAGCCAGATATGCATATTCTCGTTAGAGATTTTCGCGCCAGTGACGTCATACGTGTCAATCGTGGTGAGGCGAGAAAACATTTAAACAAGTTGTGAACAGCACCACAGGAGTTTGAAATTTTATCAATAAAGTCAATAAAATTCACTTGATTGACCAAGCCATGAGCTATGCGTTAGCATAGCGAACAGGAATGAAAAGCTGTTTTGGAGAAATCTCGAGTTTCGCTTTGAACCGCAGCGCAATGAATATAACTCGTCAGTATTTATAAATAACAACATTTGCCTACTTAAATTTGCCTCCTAACCCCTCTCTATAATGCTGTCAGTATCCACTTTATTCGATTCCGTGTAAACATTGACTTTACCGAGAACCCATTGTATATGACTCATTATTTGCTCTACTGATTATTGATATATGAAAATAAAATGGATTTATTTTTCAGCTGTGTGTTATTAATTTAAAGTTTTAAGTAGATATTTTATATTGTCTTGTGTAAATAAAATAATAAATAATATCTGAAATACATTCAATATGTGTCATGTTTAGTTTTTAATCTGTCAACACCCAAAACTGTGTTTTTCTGCCTCTCCTAAATGGGACATGAAAAAAATATTATTTGTTTTTTAAGCACATTTGCCATAATATTGCTTATTATAGAAAACGGTTGGTATAATTGAAAAGATTACTATATAAGGGTTAGAAAAATGCAGGTAAAGTTTATTTATGTTTCTTATAGACCTCAAACGAATGTGTAGAATAAAGGGTGTTAGCGTTCCAAGTGTGTCGGTCTGTCAGGTTACGTGAGAAATGGAGTGAAATTCCATTGAAATGGTGATAATTTTTGTGGGGTAAAACAGCATGTTTACATCAATAATATTCTATTAAATATGATATAGAAGCATCCACTATTCTAAAACTAACGATGTGGCATCAGTCTTATAGATAACTACATGTTTGTAAATGTCGGTAAAAATCGTGGTTACGTGTGTTACCCTATTTTCGGCTTTCAAAGAGGGAAATTCCAAGATTATAAATAGTTACGCATGCGCACTGCATGGCTTGCGGCGACCTTTCAACTGAACAGAAATAGCTTTTCCGCACTTGTGATTGTTGTCAGAAGTTCAATACAGATGAAATTCTGTCAGGTATGTTACGTGATGTTACGTGAGTAACAATTTGGTATAAAAGTTACGTGAATATTGCCAAAACTCCCATTAACTGAGCGAATCGAGACATTTTTCTGGCTATTATCGTCGTATTAATATCCAATTCCTGTGTGCAAATATTTTTTACGACAAATGTTTTATTTAAACATTGTTGTGAAAAATTATCAACTAATGTAGTCCAAATTTACCGACTTGTACAAACTTCGCACGTAAAATTTACAGACGATGATATTCCTCTGTTCTGAACACACGTAACAATTACAGACTGCAATTTTCCGTAAAGATTACGTGAAAAGGGTATTGTTATTTTTGATTCTATTAAATGCAAACAGTAGGAAACAAATTAATTTTTAAATACTCTGCTTTTTCCAAAGCCAAACAACGCGATTTTTAAAAAAAGATTTGAATGTTATAAATTACAGAATTTAAATGTCTGTCATTGTTACGTGAATAAAATTTACGTGTAAACTTGTCTTGTGGAACTAAATTTTTTCAGTATTATCTATGACCTGTATGTACATGTTACCTATGTCAATGTAGAAACCCTTAACATGTGTATATGGTACACATGTGTAAATTGTATCATGTAGTTATAATGTTTAATTGTTAATTTGTATATGCCCCCGAGGGCCCTTAATTGGTGAATAAATATATTCTATATATGTTACCTGGATATAGTTCATTGCATCCCCCCTTCCCAATTAAAAAAGTCATAAATTCCTATTGATCTTTACATAAATTTTATATTTCTATCAATAATAAAGATCTATATGTACCTTAGTCCACAAAATGTTGACACAAGAATTTTGCAAAATTTATGTTGGTATTCGTTCACAAATGCGTTCTTTACTATTATTTTTTAATGGGGGGGGGGGGGGGGGGGGGGTGGGGGTTGAACTAGATCCAAATTTTGAATATAAAGTTTGTTCGTAATAGTCACTTAGTTGCAAAAGAACATATGTTTTCAGAATGGCATCAAAAATGAATAAATTGCACCCCCCTTCCCAATTAAAAAAGTCATAAATTCCTATTGATCTTTACATAAATTTTATATTTCTATCAATAATAAAGATCTATATGTACCTTAGTCCACAAAATGTTGACACAAGAATTTTGCGAAATGTATGTTGGTATTCGTTCACAAATGGTTCTTTACTATTATTTTTTAATGGGGGTGGTGGTGGGGGGGGGGGTTTGAACTAGATCCAAATTTTGAATATAAAGTTTGTTCGTAATAGTCACTCAGTAGCAAAAGAACATATGTTTCCAGAATGGCATCAAAAATGAATAAATTGCACCCCCCTTCCCAATTAAAACAGTCATAAATTCCTATTGATCTTTACATAAATTTTATATTTCTATCAATAATAAAGATCTATATGTACCTTAGTCCACAAAATGTTGACACAAGAATTTTGCAAAATTTATGTTGGTATTCGTTCACAAATGCGTTCTTTATTATTATTTTTTAATTGGGGGGGGGGGGGGGGGGTTGAACTAGATCCAAATTTTGAATATAAAGTTTGTTCGTAATAGTCACTTAGTTGCAAAAGAACATATGTTTTCAGAATGGCATCAAAAATGAATAAATTGCACCCCCCTTCCCAATTAAAAAAGTCATAAATTCCTATTGATCTTTACATAAATTTTATATTTCTATCAATAATAAAGATCTATATGTACCTTAGTCCACAAAATGTTGACACAAGAATTTTGCGAAATGTATGTTGGTATTCGTTCACAAATGGTTCTTTACTATTATTTTTTAATGGGGGTGGTGGTGGGGGGGGGGGTTTGAACTAGATCCAAATTTTGAATATAAAGTTTGTTCGTAATAGTCACTCAGTAGCAAAAGAACATATGTTTCCAGAATGGCATCAAAAATGAATAAATTGCACCCCCCTTCCCAATTAAAACAGTCATAAATTCCTATTGATCTTTACATAAATTTTATATTTCTATCAATAATAAAGATCTATATGTACCTTAGTCCACAAAATGTTGACACAAGAATTTTGCAAAATTTATGTTGGTATTCGTTCACAAATGCGTTCTTTATTATTATTTTTTAATTGGGGGGGGGGGGGGGGGGGTTGAACTAGATCCAAATTTTGAATATAAAGTTTGTTCGTAATAGTCACTTAGTTGCAAAAGAACATATGTTTTCAGAATGGCATCAAAAATGAATAAATTGCACCCCCCTTCCCAATTAAAAAAGTCATAAATTCCTATTGATCTTTACATAAATTTTATATTTCTATCAATAATAAAGATCTATATGTACCTTAGTCCACAAAATGTTGACACAAGAATTTTGCGAAATGTATGTTGGTATTCGTTCACAAATGGTTCTTTACTATTATTTTTTAATGGGGGTGGGGGGGGGGGGGTTTGAACTAGATCCAAATTTTGAATATAAAGTTTGTTCGTAATAGTCACTCAGTAGCAAAAGAACATATGTTTTCAGAATGGCATCAAAAATGAATAAGTTCAGAAACAAAATAAAAGAAAATCCCATAGCAGAGGCAGAAATGAAAAAGAAACATGCTGAGGAAATGAAAAAACACAGAAAAAAATGGACTGAAAGTCAAAAGGAAAGAAACAGAGAGTTGAGCAAACTTCGCATGAAAAAAATGCGAGAGAAGAAAAAGAAAATGTTAGAAGAAATGCACAGCAGTGATCAAAACGAAACTGCATCTTTACCAGAAACAAGACAGCAAAGGAAAGATAAGGAAGAACAGAAACAGAAGCAGCGGGAATACAAGCGACAATGGCGGGCTAATCTTTCATCGCAGAAAAAGAGAAGAATACGAGAAAAGGATGCTACTGCAAAACGACTGAAACGAAAGAAAACTCCAGGCATAGCTATGAGGTTTCCTGCCAAGTCAACAACAGAAACAGGGAAAGAAACAGGTTTCTCATATAATGAGACTGCACTAAGAAAAGCCGTTTACAGAACAAAGAAACAAATACCTAAGAGTCCTACAAAGTATGCAAAAGTTGTGAAGAAATTACTTAAACAAGCAACTCCAAGAAAGAGAGCAGCATTAGAAAATGAAGGAATCTGTTCACCGTCATCAAAAAAGAATCTGACTGAAATGTTCAAAACAGTCAAAACAATCCATGAAGGTCTGAAAGGTAAAACAAAGATTGAAAAAAAGAAAAGAAAGGAGTTCCTGAGGAATTTTTCTGAACGATTAAGTCAGAAGCCGGATTTCCAAAAAACTTTTTGTGCCGCCACAGGGATAAAAAAAAAAGTATTTATCACATGAATTTGTTTGTCCAAAGCCTGCAAAAATTAGAAAAGATGCCTTAGCACCAGCAACAAAAGGTAGCATTGTAGAATTCTTCAAAAAAGAAACAAATGCTGTGACAGTGTCCGATAAGAAAGCAATAAAAAAAGATCTGAGAGAAAAACATGTTTTAACAACCTCACAAAAAAGTTTATGGAACAGATGGAATGAAGAGAACCCTGATGAAAAGCTGTCCTTCTCAAAGTTTTGCACACTTCGACCAAAGAATGTTTTAACACAAGGTTATAGAAAATTATATCAGTGTTTATGCGAATATTGTGAAAACTTGAAACTAAAACTTGTTGCAATTAACAAATATCTAACAATGAAAGATCATGCAGAGTTAAAACTTTATGATGAATTTGATGCTGTGAATAAGACTCTCTGCCCTAAAGGGGAGGATAAGAAGTACCATAGAAGAGATTGTATTGATAGGAAGTGTGCACTTTGCGGGACTGCAATTCTAAAAACTCAACTGAAAGATGTAATAGAAATCAATAATCAGGAGGAAATCAAATGGAGTAAATGGGAAGTTGTTAAAACTTTTAACAGAAAAACAAACAAAGAAGTTTCCAAACGACAAGAGGTGTTAAAGAGTGGAACACCTGAAGAGCTTATTGATGAGATTGCAAATGAGCTCGACTTTTTGTCTATTCATTTGTTTGAAGCTAGATGGCAACAGGATCAATTCAGTCAACTTTCCAAAGAATTTCCAGAGAAGTCAGTTGTTATGACGATAGACTTTGCAGAGAACTATACTTGTTTCTCTCAAAATGAAATCCAAGGTGCCCACTGGGCTAAAGACTCGGTTACAATACACCCATGTGTTGTTCTGTATAGATGCCCAAACGACGGAGAAATTGTAGATGAATGCGTTGACATTGTAAGTGATGACTTATGTCATGATAGCCATGCTGTGAATTTTTTCACCAAATCTGTCATGAAACATTTAAAGGAAGAAAGACAGCTGGAAATAGATCATGCTTACATCATTAGTGATGGCTGTGCAGGTCAATACAAGTCCAAAGTACCATTGATG
This sequence comes from Ostrea edulis, assembly GCF_947568905.1. Classification (NCBI taxonomy): domain Eukaryota; kingdom Metazoa; phylum Mollusca; class Bivalvia; order Ostreida; family Ostreidae; genus Ostrea; species Ostrea edulis. The sequence continues at coordinate 59,647,540 of NC_079165.1, forward strand.
GATGCCAGTTGCAGTAAGGAGGATTTAGGTTGCACAGTTGAAAGATGCTACTACGGTAGCAGGCATGGAAAAAACCGGTGTGATGGAGAGGCGGGGGTTTTGAAGGCGAAAGGAACAAGAGCAGTCAAAAATGGTGAGGCAATTATATATGATGCTAAGTCCTTCTACAATTGTGTGAAAAGTCTAGAGAAAGGTCCAGCAGGTGAAACAGAATGCAAGCACAAAAGAAGAACCATATTATGGGTTGACAGTACAGCAATCAATAGGAAGAGAGATGACAGAAATGTCAAAACAGTAGAGGGAACCAGGAAACTACACTCAGTGTTGGGGGAACAGAGGGGGACAATTAGGACAAGACGACTGTCATGCTTTTGTGAGCAATGCCTATGCTTCAGATTTGACAGATGTACCAATACAGGACATGTTGAAATGTGGAAGACAGTTTTCTTGAAGTGTATCCTTTCAAAAAAAATGTGTTGATATTTAACTTTATGTTTAAGAAATGACTATTACTTAAATTTTCTATTTCAAAACCAAGGACAGCAACTGTACATTATAAATCAAACAAAATATACAAAAGACTAGAGCATGATAAACGAAATGTCTTTATCTTTCAAATCTATAGTGCTATACACGTATAGAACTTGTTTTATGCATGCCGCGTTCCCTGAGTTTGGTGAATTGTAATTCTGAAATTTCCTTAACAAATATAAGCAATCCAACAACAGGTTGTGGAGGATCAGGATGATTTGGATCATGATGCTGAAGGTATCGTGCTAGATGCAGTTGTTGCTGATGATGAGGATGGAATGCTGATCCGGCAGAATGCAGGTAAACATACAAAACAATTTCAAGAAATTTCTTCCTGTTTGTCTTCATGCACATTAAACAAATGCCGGTTCATGGTATCATGTATTTCTTTAAATATTCCTCATTTGATAGGATGGGGATCACACAAAACATTTTTTTAGTCTTGTTTGCTTTTGAATTTAGATTCATTTTATGTTTCAGAGTTTAGTCTGAGTTTTGAGTCAAACTCCTTAAAAAAATATAAGTAAAAAAGGCAAAAAATCAAAAATCTAAATTTGTGAAATTTTACAATTACAAGAATCCAGTTGAAGTATGTTTTTATTAAAGTTATACTGAGTTCTTATTTTATACATTTCCCTAAATGTTATCCATATTTTGCCATTAGATGAAAATGATATTGTTGCTGACCACAATGTTGAGAACCATGAACAGGCTCCAGTTGAAGGGGTTGATTTGTTGGAGGCTGGTGGAAGTGATGACCTGTTTAATGTTGGAGAGCTTCAGGACTTGAGTTACGACGCAAACACTTCCTTCTCTTATATTAAAGATGTAGATGATATTGGGTATGTATTGTACATTTCATGTCTGCTTTAATAACCAATTTGCTTCTTTCTGCTTCATGCATGGTATTGATTTTAATACTTGATTTCAATACCACTTTACATATCATTTTTGTCATATCTAATGCCATGTATTTGAAAAGGCGGTAACATCCTTAAAAAACTGTAACCATCAGTCTGTACATGTATGATTTCGTAGGTTTGCACCAGGCAACTATGTACTTGTTAAGCATGGCTCAGTGTCTATACCAGCAGTTGTAAGTTGCAGTCTGTTGAATTTTGGTTCTTTTAATGTGTATTTTGATTTTAGTTTGTATTACCTTGTTTTGCATTCTATTGAATTAACCTGAAACTACAAATTGGCTTATGGAACCAATTGAATCCTTTTAAATGCTGGCTACCCGTTGTTGATTTTGTTAAAATTGAATAATCCACAAGAATTTAGAAAATCAGTCAGTTTTTGATTATTTTAGTTGCTTTTCATATTATAAGTTTTCACTATGTATTGGTTCTGTTAAATTTTCAATTTGGTCTCAACATTTTTGAAGAGCAAGTTTGGATATTGATGTCAGATCGAATTTACATTCCTTACCTGTTAAATAGATGATAGAGTTCAATAGATGATAGAGTTCAATATATGTAGGTGCATGTATTGATTAGTATAAAAAAATTAACTGTATATTGTGTAGTGGTGAATAACTTGTTTATTATTTATTTCAGATCACAAGAAATGCCACTGACAACAAACAGGACGAAAAATTTATTTATATTAATTTTTTCAAGAACATTTCAAAGGATCATTGGACAATAAATTCAGAGGAATTTTCTTTGCTGAAAACGGACATTCTAAGGAAGATTAATGAACCTGAACTTGTGTTGATTGGTTCAAGATGCTACTGTAAATTTGTTCTCTAGGCAGAATGTATTGGTGACCCCAAATAGTTGAACAAAATGAACACTGTCATTTATGTTCAATATTGTTTATTTGCAAATTAAGTTTGAAATGTAATAAAAAAATTTATCAGTTACCATTTCACCTTTTTGTATACATGTATTCATTCAGGTTTGTTCGTGTTTGTTTTCTTTTCTTTCTGAACGCAGGTATTAACTTTGATAACAACCATGCTGCTAGTATATATATTACGATTTCATCTTTTACTCAGTTAAACCAATAAAGAAATTGTTAAAAATAAAATTATTAATTTCTAAATGAAATTGAAAGTATATAATAAAAAGGTTAGATACTTTGTATAGGAAGATATGACGACCTTGTTTTTTGTCCCTGGTACTTCTTTTAAATCACATATCTTGGACTTTAAAGTTCTTAAAACATAATGTGACAATAAACGTCTGTCCTGTTACGTGATTATATTCCCGATTACCTTGCTTTTCTCCATTTATACCAAATATCTACAACTGACCATGATGTTTCAAAGATAAATATGGCTTAACAGCTGTTGTCAAGAATGAAAAAAGTCATCATGTACAACAGTTTTGACAATATTTTTAAACGGACAGACATATACTGCCAGTGTCTGCATTTACGACTATGTTTGACAAGTATGATTACCAAATAAAAATAGAAAGTTTGAATACCATTGAATATGTCATCAAAAGAACACTATTACTTGTCATTTTAAAGCATAATATGTGTCAAATAAGTTTCTTGTTTCTTTGTATTAGTTAAAAATTCTTTCTTATGTCTGTCCTGTTACGTGAGTTTTTTGGTAGACACCGCATGCAAAAAATGGCCTCTAAAATTAGAAATAAAAGTAAAACTATCTTTGCACCATTTTTTCCTGAAAATAGAGGTATCATTGATTATAAAGCAAGCAATTTTAATGCAATAAAGCAAAGTTTAATTTTCACACTGTATGTCCCACCTTCTTAGCCCTAGAGCAAATAATGAGTCATATACGTCACATTCACTCCTGGCCTGACATTTTTGTATTCCTTATAATTTCAAGTTTTAAAAAAATGATAAAATGCTCCCACATATTTTTTTAATCAAATGAAATAAAACACAACATATAAAATCCTATGTCATATCAATTATTATAGAGGGCGAAGCCCTCTCACGGCCCGAAGGGCCGTGAGAGCGGAGCTCTCCCTATAGGTAACACGTATATACATGTTTAAAAGGAAAATATAGGAAAACAATGAAAAATTAAACCATACCTATGGAACTTGAAAATTTTGGTACTAATGGCGTCGAATCGAATACTATCGCGTGGACATGTATTTCTCCATTTTGAATCTCGTCTACCCTAGTTCACGTCGTTCTGAGATGTTACAAAAATTCGTAAAAGCATGTAAATCTTATTTTTTTTAATCATATATAATCACTCCACCATTAAAGCCATGTTTGTTGTTGTGGTTCAGACGCTATGTTTGTAAATCTGCTAAAATACGACGCTGAATATGACGTCACAATGTACTGTTTACATCATTTGCGTTATATTTCCCGCGTTCAATATATAGGCGGATCAAATCATGCTAACTTCGGGTTGTTTTTGTTCTGTTTTGGATATAGATACTAATGCCAAAATTTTTTTGCTTCGCCCTCAAACACGGTCACGCCGTAAAACATATTATTCTGAGGTAAGAAACTATGTTCAGAGTTTAAAAACAAAGGGCTATAATTGTTTAGAAAGTTGCATGTGCGCGAAATCATTGGATTACAAAAATGTCAGGCCCGGAGTGAATGTGACGTATTACAATGGGTTCTCGGTAAAGTCAATGTTTACACGGAATCAAATAAAGTGGATACTGACAGCATTAAAGAGGGGTTAAGAGGCAAATTTAAGTAGGCAAATGTTGTTAGTGATAAATACTGACGAGTTATATTCATTGCGCGGTGGTTCAAAGCGAAACTCGAGATTTCTCCAAAACAGCGTTTCATTCCTGTTCGCTATGCTAACGCATATCTCATGGCTTGGTCAATCAAGTGAATTTTATTGACTTTATTGATAAAATTTCAAACTCCTGTGACAGCACATACAGCAGGCTATTGATACAAATTGGAGAGATTCAACAGTTACAAGTCCCATTATATTGTGTTGTACAGTATCTATAGCTGTAATAATCAGCACAAAAAAGAAGAGTTTCTTTACTTTTACCAACGAGGCAAGTTGGGGAAATTTTGTGAGCTTAGAACTAAATTTAGAAATACTTCAAACCAACGGAAAACCACCTTCAATGACGAACTTACAGTCTTACATATTGCATTCTAACCCATTTAATTCATGATATCGACATTTCTGTTTACGAATTAATAGGCTTGTTGTCCTTCAGACTGGACATAATCAGAGACTGCCTTCAGTTCGAGAACTCTAATAGCCTACCAGGTATTAAGGCAATCAAAGTCGCCGCGGGTCTGGCAACCACAGAAATTTCTGTGTAGCATACACTTTATATATATATATGCACCTTTCATTTCATATGCAACGATATATTGGTTTGCCCCCACCCCCTCCCCATGCTTGAAGGTACGAAATGATTGATTGGGGTTTTACGCCGTTTTGGCAATATTTCAGCCATTTTACGGCGGTTAACTAGTTGAATTATGTTTGGTTGTGAGTGTTTGAGTTTCCCTGACGGCCCCCAAGGGAGCCTACTTTTTTCGAATATCAGGGAAACGATCTTTTGCGTGCCAAGGGGGTTGTGATCCGACACCCTTTAACGTCCTATCCGATGGACATAAAAGTTAAAAAGACGTATATAAACAGGTTAAAAAAACAATTCGTGTACATAAACAGTTGTTTTCAAATTTTTCTGTAAAAGTCGCATTCTTGTAAATATTGTATAATATAATGATTGTCGATATTTGTAAAAAGTTCTTTTATTGATTGCACACTATTAAGAAGTCTATTTCGTATGGGCGTAAAATCAATACATTCTAAAAGAATGTGATGTGTATAGTTAATGTACAGTCACAAGATTTGCATTCGGGCTGAACATTTAATGAAAACATCAATGACATGACACTTTCTGTGTTTTGTGTTTTTCCCAATGGCAATATTGACACATGTACTTATAAAAGTTGATTGTAATCTCATCGAGTATTCAATTGTCTCTGTTTTTCACGATTATTTTTTACCGTGTTTTTTTTTTCAATTAAAATTTTCAATTTTCAGTCGATGTATATAATAGGGGTATGTAAATAAAGTAAATATATTTGAAGACCCAAGTGCATACATGCCATCTTGCCTCGCTTTAGTTTATTTGATAAAATTGTTCAGTGTCGCAGTCGAATGAAACATTGCGAATCTTTTTTTTCTCTGTCCAAACACTTGATATTGCATGTAATGGGTTACAGTCTGAATATATATATGTCATTGCATAATTAATAAAAATTAACAAAAAATACACTATTGTCTTAACCGCGGATTCTCCTTTTCTGCCTTTTTAATTCTGCACCACGCTCTTCAGCACACACCTCCAACCGAGTGTACAAAAATATACGTTGTTATATAACCAAAAGTGTACTCTTGATTTCCGAAAAGTTCAAGGTGTAAATAAATCTAGCGCACTAGGGCTGGGACGATTCAGGGTTAGCTCGATTCGGTTCGGTTTCGATTCAGAACAGCACGGTTCGGTTATTTTCGATTCGGTTCATGTTAGGTCCAATTTATCTAATGACACCACAAAAATTAACAATTTTAATGAGTAGCATATTTGATTTGATTTTATTCAAGTTATATAACTATCTGTCGTCATTTGTAAACATCATATCTATTCATAATGACATTTTATAACTTTGATAGAAAAAAGAAAACACTGACAGTCTATCAAAATTTGTTATATCAACGTGTTACATAAGTTTTGGATTATTAAACAAATCTATAGTGAATCTAAAATGTATATGATATTGCTTTCATTGATATGCAAAAATTCAATAATTCTATCAATTGAGAGTCTTTGAAAATCTCTCCTTTATTGATTTACTTCTCTCATATTAACTGTCAAATCTGTTTCATTACCTACGATGTTGATTTCATTCCACCACTGACAGAAATGCTTTATGTCATGTAAAGATAAACTGCAATGATCTTACGGACCATATTCTGTTGGTATATGAGTGGTGAAAATGCTAACTCTCAACACAGTAGTGATTTAAATCTCTGTTGCATAAAAATCCACATGTTTTCAACATCACTCGGACGCCATATTTTTTGTTTTGGTGTAAGTAAAATCTAAACCGAACCGAACCGAAATCCGGAATTTGTAATCGGTGCATCGAATCGAATGGTATGAATCGCGGTGCACCGAAATTTTCGGTGCACCGCACAGCCCTATAGCGCACCATGTGCAACGTAATATTTGCATGTTGCGCGCGCGTCAAGGACTTCTTGTTCATCTGCCTCACATCGAAAATATGCAAGCGGATAATTTATGGGGATAAGTTTATGGTTTGATCGTTTTAAGTCGACACGATTGATTGTATGGCGGATTTGGTCTGAATATATATTTAAAACTTTAAAAAGGCATTACATGTAAATGTCACTCTGTCGCCAAAAATTAAATTCGATGAAAATTGACGTCATCTTATATATTTCAGTAATAACACCAGTATTTAATGATTTCATACATTTTTTATACTGCCGTCTTTAGTCGGGATGTAATATGGTTTGTCGATCGTGTCCGTCTGTCTCGCTTCGTGTCCGGCTCGTAACTCAAATACTATGATACCTATATTGTAGAATCATCAAACTTTTTCAGCTGATACATCTTGGGTAGAGGGTGGGTCGCACTTTAACGTTAGGTCACGGTGACTTTCCCATTAAGACGATATGGCCAAATATGGCAAAATCCTGTCCGACTCGTAACTGGACAATTATTTGGCCTAGAATCATCAAACTTGGTCCGTTAATGCATTTTAAGAAGGTGTGTCGCGCCCTAAATCAAGGTCACTGTGACCTATAATTATAGTTATAAGGTCATATATGGCATAACTCTTTTTTGGGGTTTATGTAAATATGAGTCCTAGAATCAACAAACTTTGTCAATTTGTGCATCTGTATAGAAATGTAAATTATAGCTTAAAATCGGGTCATTAAAATGTTTGAAATTGTAAGTATTTACAAAAAAAAGCAATGTTTTAAGGGAGGTAATCCCTGAATATGTTAGAGAGCAATTCTGTAACCCTGCTCAATGGTTATTACTTTAAAAAATACACATTTGTTCATGAAATATAGCTACACAACAGTTTATATCATATATGAATACTTATTTTGTTTCTAAACTAACATTCATGATATAAATATATGCAGTATTGTACCACAAAATTTGCGAAGATTTAACAAGCGCATCACAGATAGAGGAATTGATTATAGTCTTTGAACTAATTGAAGCTCTCTGTCCAATTAAGATTCCAGTAGCCCTTTTGGAGTAAGCCATGGTGTTTAGCTGTAGATTCAAAGATCATTTGGATAAGAGCAAGATATAATTACATCTGTCCAGTTAAAGATTGATTAATGAGTATAATCTTTGTACAACCCAAAATAAGTTATTCATACCATGTGAAAGAAATTATTTGAATTAATATATGTAATAAAAATGAAAATATGTTTTGGAATATATCTGTAGTTATTTGAACAATTCAAGATATATATTGACAAGTCAATATTGCAATGTGCAATAGACACATCACAAGGAATAATCTTTATTTTACCAGTGTTGAAGTGTGTTAAAGAATAACGCATGGTTTAAGTTTACCATTTTTGATAAATTTTAAAAGAATACAATTTTAACATTAAATATTAACAACAGTCTGTTAAGAACACAGTGTATAAATCCACAATGTTTTAAGGTTTGCTAAGAAGGCGAGTCAGCAGTCACAGTTTTTAAGGAACACAGTCACACAAGTCCGATTTCTGGGTTGCCCCATCGTTACTGTCTTTGTACCGGAACCGGTGTTGTTGTTTGTTCTGGCTATCGAGACCGCTGTTGGTTCTGGCTATCAAGACCGCTGTTGGTTCAAGCTATCGAGACCGCTGTTTGTCCTGGCTATCGAGACCGCTGTTTGTTCTGGTTATATAGACCATTGTTTGTTTTGGCTATCGAGATCGCTATCGTTGTTTGTTCTGACTGTCGATACTTTTGTTGTTTGTTTCGGCTATCGGGACCGCTATTTGTCTCGGCTATCAAGAGCGCTGTTTTTGCACTAACACGACTTAAATTTAGCTTGAGCTTAGTGCATCATGCGCTCACCATTGCACTATGATCGAGTAAGCAGGACACCCGTTTGCAATTTTTTCGGGAATGGGCTATGTAGAAAAAGTTTTACTTTGACTTCTAGGAAATGCGACCATTTTTTAAAGTCATTTGCTTTGACTTTACTTTGTAAAACCCATGTAAAATAACATCGTAGGTTTACAGATTTAACTTTAGAACGTTAAACAATGTGTTCAGATAACCGCTTGTTATATATCTATATTTTTATGCCCCCCTTTGAAAAAGAGGGGGCATATTGTTTTGCAACTGTCGGTCGGTCGGTCTGTAGACCATTTGTTGTCCGCTCAATATCTTTCGACCCCTTTGCTTGATAACAACCAAACTTGGTACAGGGGTTGCCCCTGGAGAGTAGATGATCCTTCTTGATTTTCAGGTCACATGGTCAAAGGTCAAGGTCAAACTGCTGGTCTTTACCCCATGTGGTAGACCATGTGTTGTCCACTCAATAACTTTTGACCCCTATGAATGATAACTACTAAACTTGGTACAAGGGTTGCCCTTGGAGAGTAGATGATCCCTATTGACCTTCAGATCACATGATCAAAGGTCAAAGTCAAACCTCTGGTCTTAAGCCCATGTGTTGTCCGCTCAATATCTTTTGACCCCTTTCCTTGATAATAGCCAAAAATGATACAGAGGCTTTCCTTAGAGAGTAGATGATCCCTATGGATTTTCAAGTCACGTGGTCAAAGGTCAAGGTCAAACTGCTGGTCTTAACCCCATGTGGTAGACCATGAGTTGTCCGCTCAATATCTTGAGAACCATTCACTTGATTGTAATGATATTTCATATGTGGGTTGGTTATGAAAAGAAGAGGATCCCCTATTGTTTTTCAGGTCAAAAGGTTGAAGGTCAAGGGTCAATCTACTCTGGACATAGGAATATACTGTCCGCTCAATATCTTGAGAACCCTTTGCTTGACAGACATCAGACTTGGTACACTGGTACGTCATCAGGAGAAGATGACACCTATTGATTTTGAGGTCACATAGTCAAAGGTCAAGGGTCAAACTGGACATAGGAATATACTGTTCGGTCAATATCTTGAGAACCCTTTGCTTGACAGACATCAAACTTAGTACACTGGTACATCTTCAGGAAAAGATTACCCCTAATGATTTTGAGGTCACATGGTCAAAGGTCAAGGGTCAAACTGGACATAGGAATATCTACTGTCCGGTCAATATCTTGAGAACCCTTTGCTTGACAGACTCCAAACTTGGTACACTGGTACATCTTCAGGAAAAGATTACCCCTATTGATTTTTAGGTAACATGGTCAATCCACTCTTGACATAGGAAGATATTGTCTGCTCAATATTTTGAATTGATGATACTACTCTCAATACACCATGGGGGGCATATGTGTTTTACAAACATCTCTTGTTCTATTTACATGTTTTAATTCTTAACACATTTAATATTTTCTGGTGTTTGGCACATCTTATTTTGTTTTAAACACGTTATTTTCAATTAAGCAATCTAATGCAAAACAAAAACATTGCACGAGCCTTGTTTACATAACAAAGAATTGCGAGTGCTGTATCTTACTTGTAACTCAACAACTGATATTCAAATTTTGGTTGATAATTAGAAATACTTTAGTAATCAATAAAGTGCAATCAATAAATTATTATGTCTATCACTATCAGCACTGTGGGGGAATTTCTTAATTTAGAGGGGACAGTTATCTCTTATTATTTCTGCAGGTGAATTGAACACAAGGGGATCCTATCACCTTGAACAAAATTTTAACCCATATAGGCAAGTGAAAATATTTTAAGACATTTTGCTTTGTACAAGAGGGTGCCGAGTTTGATGTATGATGTGATTGATGAATTACTAGATTCATTTTGGATAGATAGAATTTCTATGGAAGCTTTTTAACATTTTCTTGAGAGTAGGGAAATGAACCATTTCCCATTCTTTTTGGGGATTTTCTGTGAGATATGACTGACTGAATGTGACTAAAATGCAAAATGGAATAAGGATTGTAACTTAGAACATATTCTTAAGGGGATATGATTGTGACGTTTTTGAAGTCACTGGGCAATTCGAACTAACATACTGAGGTCATTATTGTCGTGACATACATTGATTATCACTTTGACTAAAGTCATATTTTTGAAATACAAAACCATAAATCATAACAGTTGGGACCTTATCTTGATTAAATAATTTTGTATGAATGCCGTTCATTCTCTACCCAGAGTTCCATGCGCTCCTCGCACTACACCTCTGTCAACGGTGTTTTACAGAAATCTTGTAAAAGTTTCTAATATCCAACATTTATGTTTTCGACTAAATATTTAGTCATACTATGAAATGTTTTACGTGCAATTAAATTGATGCTTACTGTAAATTGTTTAAAATCGCTGTTTTCTGATCCTAAATTTGGAACTACTTCGTAATATGCGTATGAATGTAGGACATCCACGTGCAATCGGATCACGCGCTCGTCCTTTTCCGTAACGGGTAAGATGACTCGGACGTGGATCGGTGCAAGAATTGCATCAAATCGATGCATTTCTTCGCCGGAAGCGCGCCCGTGGATGAGGTTAAAAGGCCAGAACCGAATCCCTGAAAAATGTGTTATTTATATTTTCACCACAGATTCATTTTGGTATCATTAACGTCTTATTCACTCTAATACATAAACATATAAGTGGAAATTGATAGTGGTATAATTCCAATGTTATTTATTACAATTGTTTTGATTGGACAAAAATAAAGCTGAACAAGAGTTTATACATCAATAAACCCAATCTCTCACCAGAGGGCGTATTACACTGCGCTACAACACCTCTGTCAACGTCTAAATGACAAGATTCTTGGCAAAACTTACATTTACATAATGAATCATGAATAAATCAATTATCAGTTTTATTTTTAAGCTTTAAAACTTACAAAATAGTTTATATGTGAAAATTAAAAAAAAGATATATATTTGTTTCACCGTATTTTACAAGGGATTATATCTCGGCAGAATATTGCATTACTAATGTAAACAAATATGGAGGACGCGGAAAAATTAAAAAGAATCGCTGACAGATATCAACAGGGTTTGGTTCTTAAAGAAAAACAAGTTGCAGCTTTGACCCACATATAGGAGAAACATAAAGGTGATCTTCTTGTAAGCCATTTTGAACATGTGACAAAGGTCACGTGTCTCTGTTTTCTGGACTATTTTTTAGACGTTGACAGAGGTATTAGTGGAGCGTAGCGGGGTGGCTGTCACTGGTGACCAGAGTCGCTCTTAATAGAATATATAGGGAAAAGAACTTCTCGAATCACCGGCTTCTGCGCATGCGTGGTGTTTAACTCGAAGCGGTGCCCCATTGGTTTTAAATCCATAGTAATAATAAACCCCCTTCTCGGTTTTCTGTTTCGTATGCACATCATAACTTGAAAGATACAAATTAACGTGTATTATCAAACTCCAAAATTGATATTTTAATGCATATGATTTCTGAATTATGTCTAAGATACCTATATAACGAATAAACAACTTGAAAACAATGGCTTTTTATTCAAAGTATATTTACAATAGTGTTATCTCCATAACAATTCCTAAGTCATCTTTTATATTCTAATCACATGATAGCAGGTGTGAACAAGACACAGCTAGTACATGTGGACAAATTAATGAAGATGTATACCATCTCTTTTTTGCTTGTAAAAATTACTCCAGGGCTAGAAATGATCTTTTTAATCGCCTTTTCATGCTTGACTCGGTTAATATTGATACAAAATTGTTATTATGCGGTGATGTGAATTTACCTCTGCAAACTAATATAACTATTTTTTCAGTTTTTCATAAATTTATAGAAGAAACTTGTAGATTTGTTTAATCATTGTACATTTTACCTGTTAATTATTACCTTGCATGACATATTGTAATATTTTAGGAAAGGGACTTGTAAGTTGTCAGAACTTGTTCCAATCCTTTTGATTTCATCAATAAAATATGTTCAAAACAAAAACAAACAAACAGCTAGACGTCTTAAACTTGGATTAACGTGCAGGTGTAAACAATTACCTGTAAACACCAGGTTATTCTACCGTGACCAACCTTCGTAATCGTATAATTACAAGTACCACTCGACCAACTTACGAACAATATTCAACATTGTTTCATCATTCATTTATTTATTTCGCATAGTATTTTTCTTCTCTCACACTCTTTTATTTCAAATATATTTTTTGATTATCTGAATTCAAATTATCTCCGATATGCGAACAACCACACATCTACTATATACAACTCGGAGGTTTACTTTGGGTATTTTTGTTCAAAAGTGGACGACGTTCCTAATACGAGATAATTGTTTTTGTGTTAAAATTTAACTAACTAGACTCTATATACATATAGCAGGGTCGTGTATAGGAACCAGCAGGCATGAGGGATCGTGCCACCCTTCTTATTCCCAATAAAAACCATAAGACAACAAAACTAACGTCTGGCGGCTTTTTCTTCTTTATTTACCTAATATCTATTTATTTATTTTCAAGGTCAACGTATATGTGTTCACTTATGCCCCAACTATAATTGCTTACAAAGGACACGTTCCAGTTTCACGAAATTAGTCAAAATAGAATTCATGTTTGGTATACGGACAAAAAGTCACAGGATAAACGTCACTGGACAGAAAGTCACAAAATATGTAGAAAAGTCACACAAATGACTTAGCAAATGAGACCCCATATATACTTTTAAGATAATAATAACAGGTGGTACCCAAATGCTCACTAAAGCTGTTGTTCAGACACCAGACATTTCTTACAGTGGATAGGAGGTAGAAGGGAATACATGTCATCATTATTGGTGTTTGTTTTGCCACATTTAGCACCTTTAGTTCATTATTAAATGTTCATTGCTAGATAATAAGAAAGGAAAAATAATTAACTTGTTTATATAGCAATTATTATATGATAGTTCACTTACTTCTTGTTATACCCCCCGCAACAAGTTGTGGGGGGGGGGGGGGGTATACTGGAATCGGGTTGTCCGTCTGTCTGTCCGTCCGTCTGTAGACGCAATGGTTTCCGGGATCTAAAGCATTATCCTTTCCACCTACCGTCACCATATCATATATATGGACTACCCATGGGATGAAGATGTTCCCTATCGATTTTGGGGTCAAAAGGTCAAAGGTCAAGCGCACTGGACATCGAAGTAGCAATATGGTTTCCGGGCTCTAAAGCGTTATCCTTTCCACCTACAGTCACCATATCATACATATGGACTACCCATGGGATGAAGATGTTCCCTATCGATTTTGGGGTCCAAAGGTCACGTGCACTGGACATCGAAGTAGCAAGATGGTTTCTATTTAAATTCTTTAACGGCTTTTTTCATCGCATGGAGACGCTGTGTTCCTAGATAATCCATTTCTCCTTACAAACAAGAATACCCAAGGTTTGTCATGCCATTTGTTTTTTACATTCAGAAAAGAGGTAGTTTATACCTATTACCAACACCCTTTGGGAGATTGGGGTAAGCGGGGGGTATTCTTAGTGAGCATTGCTCACAGTACCTCTTGTTTTGACAATGATCTGGAGTGAAAGGAAGCCAACCATAATTATGTCATCAGATTTTGTTTTGACAATCATTACATGTAATAATAAGACATTTGGTGCATCAAAATTGGTACCGTATAAGTTTTACACCAATAGCATTAAAACCTATGACTTTTCAACACTATACACGACCATTCCTCACCATAAATTAAAGACTAGACTTTTTGACATCATAGACAGTTGCTTCTTCAACAAAAACGGAAAACGGAAATATTCATATCTAGTGATCAGTCATTCAAAAACTTACTTTGTTAAACATCACTCTGATTCCACACACAAGTACTCTGAAGTTGAAATAAAAAAATATGCTAGAGTTCCTCATTGACAATATTTTCGTGGTCTTTGGTGATCAGGTCTTCCAACAGTCTGTTGGAATTCCCATGGGCACGAATTGTGCTCCTTTGTTAGCTGACCTGTTTTTATATTCATATGAAGCAGAATTTATTCAAAAACTTCTACGTGAGAAGAAAAAATCTCTCGCTGTGACCTTCAATTCGACTTTTAGATGTATCGATGACGTTTTGTCTATTAACAATGATAGCTTTCATTCATATGTCGATTTGATATATCCCTGTGAGCTCGAAATAAAGGACACCACAGAGACGTCCACTTCTGCTTCATACTTAGATATTTTATTGAAATTAGACATTAACGGCAAACTGACAACTCAACTGTATGACAAACGGGATGATTTCAGCATCTCCATCGTCAACTTCCCACATTTATGTAGCAATATTCCATTATCACCTGCATATGGTGTTTATATATCTCAACTGATTCGATGTGCAAGAGCTTGTTCTGGGTATAGTCAGTTTTTAAATCGAGGTAAGCTACTGACAAACAAGTTGATGGTACAGGGATTTCAACAGTCTCGATTGAAGTCAGCATTTCGCAAATTCTATGGTCGTTATAACGATCTAGTTCGTCAATACAACCTCGCATTGGGTCAAATGCTGTCTGAAGTGTTTCATACCGATTGTTAAGCCGTTCTTGGCACACCGATTTTGACTGCGGATAACTCCGTTTACCTGATCAGGATATAGGGCTCACGGCGGGTGTGACCGGTCAACAGGGGATGCTTACTCCTCCTAGGCACGTGATCCCACCTCTGGTGTGTCCAGGGGTCCGTGTTTGCCCAACTATCTATTTTGTATTGCTTGTAGGAGTTATGAGATTGATCACTGTTCGTTATCTTCACCTTGCATGTAATATGTAGTATACTAAACCAAATGATATCCAGCTTATTTTTATTTTATCTAAATAAGAAATCTCTCTTTTTAAAAATCAAAATGATATATTTTACAATAAATATGATAAAAGGAATAACAATTTTATAATTATTATCAAAATTTCATAGAAAATATAAATTTTGCATATATATTTTCTTAAACTTTACAAAAAGAACAGATATGTTTTCATATATATATATAAAAAATCAATAGTTTTTTTATTTTCTTATAAACTGTAACTTTTTGTCCTGTGACTACTATCATAAAATTCTAATTGTGACTTGGTCTTATTTTCTTATAAAATTGTGACATTTTGTCCTACTTTCATAAAATTTCTTATTGTAACTTTTTGCCCATGGTCATATTGGCCGTGACTTTTTGTAATTTGTAAAGTTGTAAATGGTTTGAAAGGTTCATAATTTCAGCACAATGTATATATTAATTATGACTTTAAAAGTTGAAATATTTTCATGATCCTGGTTCTAATTAGGAACATTTATTTGAATCATTTTTTATATATCATAAAATTACAATTTTCTTATATCAAATTCATGACAAGGAACTACGTAAAAATGAGCAGTACTTTGAGTGAATCTCACTCTTTGCAGTCAGCCAATAATATGATAGGTATATACAATGTTTAATATCATCATGAAAGCTGCCGTCTTTGGATCGTCTTTTGTCTCGCGTCTCGGAAGATCTACCGAAGCAGACCCGAGAATAAAATATTTTGGAGTTGGCATGACAGCAAAGGAGCCAAATCAAACCTGCCTGCAAAATCTGCTTCAGTATCCACAAATCATTTGTTCTCAGTCTTACAGCCCGAAATATATGTATAAAATTAGCATATCTTTTTTAAAAAATAGCCAAAGTAGAAATGTTATTGAACAAAATAAAAACATATCCTATTGCAATTGGTTTACAAAATATTTGCAAGAGCATGTCTTCAGCGATCATACCATAATTCAAGCGTTCCATAATCACATCATGAAGTAAACCATTTGTTTCACTATATCGCAAAGCACGCACCATAATATAAATGTTAGCATTAATTAATTAAAATATGATACAATTACATTTAAAGAGCATCAATGCACTTTGTTACGTAGGACTTATATCTTATTGTATACAATTTCATAAATAACGTATATACAGTAAGGCGTAGTGCAGGAGTGCAGATGATACAATAATCACAATCAGTATTTTACAGACACTTAGGATGGGTTTTGAAAGGGAGGGTTGACAGAAATATAATTCACAACTCTTATCTAAAATATAGCTGACAAGCCAATAAAAAGAATTTCATGAACACAAAAATTCGCTTTTGGTTGAATTTTTTGGAGGGGGGGGGGGTTAAGTTCCGACTTTTCTGAAATGAAAAGAAAAAAAAATGAATTCTATTATACATTACGACATGAGTATTTGACTGCTCAGCGACAAAAAGTGGGAGGATTGGTGAACCAGCCTGTCAAGGAACATTTCAATTAAAATTAAAAGTATAATTTGCAAAATATGCTTGGAGAAAAGGAAGAACATCCCCTAGGTATAAGGACGGAAAGTTACAAGACAAAAAGTCACAGGACAAAAAGTCACAAAATCGGTAGGACAAAAAGTCGCAGGACAAAAAGTCACAATGATGATTTTTGATCAGAGGCGGTTTGATTTGAACTAGATAATCTAAGTGTAGTTTCAGAATTTGGGAGGAAAAAAATGGGGAAAATAATTATTTTGAATTAATTATGAGCGTCGGTGACTGGAGTCGCACTTCAAAATGACCATTTCATATTTTGTCAGAACTGACTAGTGTATGGTCTGTAAAAGTTATAAAAGGTGCAAATAGGTGGCGGTTTGATTTGAACTAGATAATCTAAGTGTAGTTTCAGAATTCAGGAGGAAAAAAAATGGGAAAAATAATTATTTTGAATTAATTATGAGCGTCGGTGACTGGAGTCGCACTTCAAAATGACCATTTCATATTTTGTCAAAACCGACTAGTGTATGGTCTGTAAAAGTTATAAAAGGTGAAAATAGGTGGCGGTTTGATTTGAACTAGATAATCTAAGTGTAGGTTCAGAATTTGGGAGGGAAAAAATGGGGAAAATAATTATTTTGAATTATTTATGAGCGTCGGTGACTGGAGTCGCACTTCAAAATGACCGTTTCATATTTTGTCAGAACTGATTCGTGTATGGTCCTTAAGTTTTAAAAGTTGCAAATGGGTGGCGGTTTGATTTGAACTAGATAATCTAAGTGTAGTTTCAGAATTTGGGAGGAAAAAAATGGGAAAAATAATTATTTTGAATTAATTATGAGCGTCGGCGACTGGAGTCGCACTTCAAAATGACCGTTTCATATTTTGGCAGAACTGACTAGTGTATGGTCCGTAAAAGTTATAAAAGTTGCAAATAGGTGGCGGTTTGATTTGAACTAGATAATCTAAGTGTAGTTTCAGAATTTGGGAGGAAAAAAATGGGAAAAATAATTATTTTGAATTAATTATGAGCGTCGGTGACTGGGGTCGCACTTCAGAATGATCGTTTCATATTTTGTCAGAACTGACTAGTGTATGGTTCGTAAAAGTTTAAAAGTTGCAAATGGGTGGCGGTTTGATTTGAACTAGATAATCTAAGTGTAGTTTCAGAATTTGGGAGGAACAAGATGGGAAAAATAATTATTTTGAATTAATTATGAGCGTCGGCGACTGGAGTCGCACTTCAAAATGACCGTTTCATATTTTGTCAGAACTGACTAGTGTATGGTCCGTAAAAGTTATAAAAGGTGCAAATAGGTGGCGGTTTGATTTGAACTAGATAATCTAAGCGTAGTTTCAGAATTCGGGGGGGGGGGGGTAATTATTTTGAATTAATTATGAGCGTGGTGACTGGAGTCGGACTTCAGAATGATCGTTTCATATTTTGTCAGCTGATCCAGCTGCTGGGTCACAGTGCAGTTCAATGGCATACACATCTGTACTGTATATGTCTCAGCAACAAATATTTGCTCTTGGTCTGTAGTTGATGTCAACCGTGTTATGTTTCAAGGCCATACCCTGCATACTAATCAATTAACTTCTTTACACAGGGATTTGCCAAACTCGGACCTTCGGCTAGCCATTGATGAATTGCCAACACAGCCAACCATCCTCATTGAGAATTCACCCTTTTCTTTCCAGGTTGAGAAATCATCTCCAGCATTCTTTCTTTTTCAGGATTTTCAGTTGGAGTTCATTCCAGTCTGTACTAAGTTTTAAACCAATTTCGAACACTGCTTTTCTGTTACTATAATTCAGAAAAATATACTGACACCAGCATATTTTAGTGGGGGGGGGGGGGGGTCTTCTTTTTTGTTTTACCACACCCAAACAAATGAAGGGAAGAAAGATAAAAAATCTCAGTTTAAATGCACCATTTTAAATCATTCTTTTTAAATGGGTTAACCCCCCCCCCCCCCCCCACACACACAGTAAGGTATTGATCTGCCACTGTATTTGAGTGCAACCTGATGTTAGAATAGAACAGACGTAGCTCAAGAATTGCAAATTCGCATGAACTTATGCTACTCTAAAGATTTCTTCGAAAAAAATATAATTCAAATCCAACAAAAAATCAACAGACTGATTGAAATGGATCACAGATTAAAATGTATCACAATGAGGGAAATTGGGATGTTTTGGAGAATTGACAAATTCAATGCATAAAGAATTAAAAGGATCAGTAAATGATGTCATAAAACTTGCCCTTTGACCTCTAAATATCAGGGCTCTACCATATAGAATTCTCATGCAAATGATTATGCACATTTTTAATGTAGGCTCGAGAATGTCCAATATATAGGATGTTCACAGGGTAAATAATTCATATCGTTCATTCCAAATATAACTGATTATTGCATTAGTATACCTTTTTTCTAGCATGTTTTCAAAGAAATGAATTTAAACTAATTTCACGTGTTTTGAACTACGTGAAGTAAATTACTTTAATGGAGTATGAACTCCACATCTCCATTCTTAACATTAATTCATCATAAATTATCCACATTTTCTAATACTGAATGTCTGATATTATCATTGAAAAAGACTAGATATCTATAGATATGATGTTTACCTAAAAAAATGTAAACCCGAGTCGGTCAAAAACAGGCACCTATCTTCTTAGTCAGGTTAGTGTTAAATAACTATGATAAGTTTATTGGATTGACTAGTTGTGCTTTGTGCTCATTTAATTACAAATGAAAATTAGTCATGGGGCATCGATTATTCTGGCCACAAACTATGTCGAAAATCTGCTTTAAATTCATAACTAGGCCTAATTGCTCAAAAAATTAAAACTAAATACCTAAGCATTTCAACACCTATATAAAAATACTTCATTGACATAGTTGATATGAAAAAGGTAATGCTTTTCGATATTAAAAAACACAATAGAGGAAATTCGAGTCACAACTTTGTTTAGACTGGTACAGTGTGATCATAATTCGTATTTATTCATACTAGCAATTAAATCATCGACAATATAAGCAATAATATCTACTTTTTCTTTTTAAACCACTATCTTACTTTCAAGGTACTGTTATCATAATCATAATGGAATAAATCAGTCGAGACTCGAGTACAGGACGACATTGGTGGGATGCCGATCTCGATGATTCTTGCATGTAAAATGAATAATTATTAGTAAGTTTCTGTTGATTTTTTTCTAAAGGAGCTGCACTGGTTATATAATTTAATAGATTAGTTAAAATGCACGTCTTCTCATTAAAATATGTACATAAATGAAGTTCATATGCCGATCACAATTTCAGATGTAGAATTAAAAACCAAAGCATTTTCTGGGTTTTTAAAATAAAATAATTCAATAATACAAAATCTTTTATTGTCTTTTGGGTTTTTTTTCTTCATCACCATACTTCAAAAGAATTGCTGGTTATAACCATATAAAATGTTTACAATTACCTATGGGTCGAATTATGCGAGCGTCGAACAGCAGGGCTACCGCTATATTTAGAGCGACCCTGATCACCAGCGACAGCGATCACGGCTACACCGGGAACGATAACTCTGAGCAGAGATTGCAATAAACCCGAAAATGCGATGTATTCATACACGCCTGAAAATAAATAACATAGTGCGGGGAAACTATTCAAATTTTTTGCAATTGTTAATAAGGTGAATGAATTGGAATTATAAGAATCAAACATTCTTTTTGAAGAATTTATCGATGTGTAAACTCCGGACATTTTACTCACAAACTTAACATAAATGTGCTTCGCACTTTTATTCAGTTTGTGAGTAAAATGTCCGAGTTTACACATCGATAAATTCTTCAAAAAGAATGTTTAATTCTATAATAATACCAAAGACGTGTATAATATCTTTAAAAGTACATTTAAAGATCACGTTTCATAGTGTAACGTACGACTGTGACTTCAAAGTCACGTTTATGTATACGTAGCAACCAACTCCCAAGACTTTTCAGTGAATGTTAAGTAAGCTTTGTTTTTCAATGTAAAAGGGTTGACCTGCATTTAGCTAATATCGTCACACTTTTGCGATTATTACAATCATTTTTGTTGGTTCTAATTCATAATGACATTGAATATTATCCATTTATAAAATCACGTAAAGATTGTTTTATGTATGTACTTTACTTTATATTTGTCATTCTCTACCCAGAGTTCCATGCGCTACTCGCACTTAGTCTTCACCTCTGTTAACGGCTTTTTACAGAAATATTGTAAAAGTTTCTAATATGTACAACATCTAAGTTTTGGACTCAATAGTTAGTCGTATTATGAAATGTTTTTGGTGCAATTACAGTGATTTTTTGGGGGCCAAAATGCCACCGATATTCGGCTGTTTCCCCTCACAAAAATTAGCTATTTTTCCCCAATTACAATGTATATATAATGTTTTTCCCAATTTAAAATCTAGGGAAATTAGGCCATTTAAAAAAAAAAAAGAAAGGTTACCGTATATTGCTGACAAAGAGTAAATACGTTTTTTCCTTCAGTTTTATTCTCCAGACCACTGCACATGCAAAAGGTTTTGTAAAGAATATATAAAACAATAGAGGCATCCATATAAGCAGATAAACAGCGAAGTATATAGTTTGCAGATACACATCAAGCCATATTGTTGACACTTTCATTTTGACCGCCATATTATATGTAGGGTCAGGCTAATAACAGGAAGTGGGCAACAGTATAGGGTCTTACTAAAATCCGAAAAATACAAACAGGAGAAACATTCTAGAAACTTGATTATTAATATAATATTTACAAGATTATGGGTACAAATGCTGGTGAATTAATAATTTATTATTTTCTTTATGAAATTAGACAATAAGTATTTCTTAGAAAAAGTAAATAATATTTATATAAGGTGTGACTTCCAATACATATTTAATGTTAGATAATGATTTATTTTATGATTTTAAATCAGATCCGAAATAAACCTCAAACAAAACAATTGTTATTTGATTATCTTGTGCATCTTTACCATTTTAATTTACTATGAATGATTTTTTCCAATTTGAGGAAAATGTCGCTAATTTTTCCCAATTCAAAAGGAGGGGTAGTAGTTTGAAATACAAAAAAAAAATCACTGAATTAAATTGATGCTTACTGTAAATGGTTTTAAATTGCCATTTTCTGATCCTAAATTTAGAACTACTTCGTAATATGCGTATGAATGTAGGACATTCACGTAGTGAAGACAAACTTCCACCAGAGTTCGTTTGCTCACGTCGTAGGTGACGTAATGAGGCCTCGACGGGGAGTTTGGTAGTGAAGATTTGAATGTAAACATGGAATCAAAAGGTAAGAAAAGCTGTAAAAATACGATAAAACTTGTGAAATAAGAGACAAACAGCTAAATGGTAAATATGTACTTATCAAAGTGCCAGTGGGTTATGAAAAGAGCCTGATGCCGTTATGACTTGTTTTTGCTAAATATGACGTAACGACATAAGCGCGTGATTTTTGACGCCATGTTTACGTTGTTTACGTCGACAGCAGACAGAGTTTGACGGATGTCGCGGTACCGCACAATCTAATTAAAATTAGATCCGCTCACATACTCGCTACACATTTTCATGAGTTTGTGTAGCGAGTATGTGAGCGGATCTAACATCAAATTTTAATTAGATTGGGTACCGCATGTCATTGTATATTTCTAGAACTGTGTATTCTATTCAAACTAGAGATGGAAGACGGAGTCGCAACACGTCGAACAGAATCTCTGCACAATTTTAAAATATAGCCAAATTGAACGACAACAAACTTTGGGTTAAAAAAATCTGCAAAATTTTTATCATGCCAGAGTATCAATAAATATTTTGTATTATATTCCGAGATTTCGTAAATAATAAAATAACTGAAAATATCTTTACTCGGGGACTAATTATTTTGTCGCCATATATAGGTATATGTGTTACCGCTCACGTACATAAATGTACATGTAGCCAGTACTAAGTGAATTATTTATTTCAATTCATTGGTTCATCTATGATACATGTAACCTCAAGTAACATAATAACTAGAAAAATACAAAGCAGACTACGAATTATTTAGCACTGATTTCTGCATGTGCATGGTGGAATTTATTACCGATCGATTTATTCAGCAGAGAAAATGGCTCCAATTGAGGTGTGCATGCATTCTTTGCAAACATAACTGAAACGTACGTAAGTTTAATTGCTTATTTGAATGAAAATTATATATTGTTAAACGTTTGGATTTGAAATTGGATCGGCCGATATGTGTAGAAACACCCAGATGTCATAAAACGGAGGAAATACGTAATAGGCGAAATCAAAATTTACTTTATCATCTTGTAGCAGCTCTCATCAAATAATGATTGTATGCTTTAAATAGTACATTTATTTTACCCAATCTAATTTTCATTTGCAAATCGGGGGTCGGGTGGGGGGGGTTGGGGGGTTGGAGCTTGACTTATAAGCATGTTTTAGACTGCCTCTTTTCTACTTTAAAACAGGGGTATTTGATACCCAAAGTCAATATTCAAATATACCCGATCCCACCCCATCCCCATATTTCGTACAAAGAAAACCAACACAAACATTTCATTATACAATGTAATTATTATGTAAATTATTTAAAATGATAAAGTAGGAAATCTAGAGATGAATTACTAACCCCCTCCTCCTCCTAGGCATCTGATCCCACCTCTGGTATGTCTAGGGATTCGTGTTTGCCCAACTCTTTATTTTGCATTCCTTATAGGAGTTATGAAATTGATCACTGTTCGTTTTCTTCGATTGTCATTAAAAAAATTATGAAAATGTTTAGTGTGCGACATTCTTTGGGGAAAAAATGTACCATCTTGGTTATACCCTCCCTTTTCGAAACATTTTTGGTTTCTCCAGAATATCAGTTGTAACTTTAGAATAGTTAGAATCAATAGCAATCAAATAATTTACACATGCATCTAAATCAACATTTGTAGTTTAGAGGGGTACATAATAATGTTGATTTGCGTTACGTATTTCTTTACATGCATGAGTATCTAGTTAACTCATTAATGATCTAATTAGAATGCGTCCATGTCAATTCTATTAGTATTTTTCACATTTTACACTTTTACTATAATGAATTACACTGATTCAATTACACCTAATGACACACGACTGTCTTAGATTATTAAATACTAAGGCACACGAACTGTATCAATATCGAATGTCAGATTGTTTGTTTAGATTATTTTTTTCAAAGAAAAATAAGGCTGTGTTCAAAACTATTCGAGTCAAACATTTGACTATTGTGGTTAAAGATTCTCTAAAGTATCTTTAATAAAAGCAGAATATTTAGTTTGGTCGGTGTTATCTTTTTAAGGTTTTTCGGGTTTTTTAGCTCACCTGAACCGAAGGTTCAAGTGAGCTATTCTGATCACATTTTGTCCGGCGTCCGTCTGTCTGTCTGTCCGTCTGTCTGTAAACTTTTCACATTTTTGACTTCTTCTCCAGAACCACTGGGCCAATTTCAACCTAACTTGGCCAAAAGCATCCTTGGGTGAAGGGCTTTCAAGTTTGTTCAAATGAAGGGCCATGTCCCTTTCAAAGGGGAGATAATCACAAAAATGCAAAAATAGGGTGGGGTCATTTAAAAATCTTCTTCTCAAGAACCACTGGGCCAGAAGAGCTGAAATTTACCTGAAAGCTTCCTGACATATTGCAGATTCAAGTTTGTTCAAATCATGGCCGCCGGTGGTAGGATGGGGCCACAAGGGGGGATCAACGTTTTACATACAAATATATAGGGAAAAACTTTAAAAATCTTCTTCTCAAGAACCACTAAGCCAGAAAAGCTGAGATTTACATGAAAACTTTCTGACATAGTGCAGATTCAAGTTTGTTCAAATCATGGCCCCCGTGGATAAGATGGGGCCCCAAGGGGGGGGGGATCAAAGTTTTACACACAAATATATAGGGAAAATCTTCAAAAATCTTCTTCTCAAGAACCACTAAGCCAGAAAAGCTGATTTTTACATGAAAACTTTCTGACATAGTGAAGATTCAAGTTTGTTCAAATCATGGCCCCCGGGGATAAGATGGGGCCCCAAGGGGGGGATCAAAGTTTTACACACAAATATATAGGGAAAAACTTTAAAAATCTTCTTCTCAAGAACCACTAAGCCAGAAAAGCTGAGATTTACATGAAAGCTTCCTGACATAATGCAGATTCAAGTTTGTTCAAATCATGGGCCCCGGGGGTTGGATGGGGCCACAATAGGGGATCAAAGTTTTACATACAAATATATAGGAAAAATCTTCTCAAGAACCACTGAGTCAGAAAAGCTGATTTTTACATGAAAACTTCCTGACATAGTGCAAATTCAAGTTTGTTCAAATCATGGCCCCCGGGGATAGGATGGGGCCCCAAGGGGGGATCAAAGTTTTGCACACAAATATATAGGGAAAAACTTTAAAAATCTTCTTCTCAAGAACCACTAAGCCAGAAAAGCTGAGATTTACATGAAAGCTTCCTGACATAATGCAGATTCAAGTTTTTTCAAATCATGGGCCCCGGGGGTAGGATGGGGCCACAAGGGGGATCAAAGTTTTACATACAAATATATAGTTAAAATCTTTTTCTCAATAACCACTGAGTCAGAAAATCTGATATTTACAAGAAAACTTTCTGACATAGTGCAGATTCAAGTTTGTTCAAATCATGGTCCCCGGGGGGTAGGATGTGGCCACAAGTGGGTGGGGGGGGGGGGGTCAAAGTTTTACATACAAATATAGAAAAAAGCTTTAAAAGAACCATTGGGCCAAAGAAGTTGACATTTACATGAAAGCTTTCTGACATAGTGTAGATTCAAGTTTGCAAAGGGTAGTTTGGGCCATAATAGGGACCAAGGTTTTACATGCAAATATATATGGAAAGTCTTCAGATATGGGCCAAGGTGACTCGGGTGAGCGATGTGGCCCATGGGCCTCTTGTTTTTGTTTGTTTTTTGTTGTTGTTTGGTTTGGTTTGGTACCTTTATGCATTCTTTAAATGAAATTTAAAAAATTCTAAATACATTCATACTGGATATATTTTTTGGCGTTTATCTAAACAATTCACACTCAAAAAGCCAAAACAAAAAAGACAGAGTAAATTCAGACTCTTTTGCTTCCAAATTGGGAATGTTTTCATATACCAACTAAAATATTTTCACAAATCGATCATTTGTAAGAGCATGATATTTAAACGCTTTGTTAGATGGTTTTTTGTTTAAAAAAAAAATGTGTTTTAGAGAAAAAAAAGATAATCAGTCTGATTTGTTTGTAGCATTTTTCAATGACCTTAGATGACCTTCAGTTCATCATATCTTTTTATCCAATTCACTAACATGCCAATATTTTTGGTTAATCATGTAGCTATTGATACCATCTTTAAATCATAGTAAAATAATTAAAATCTAATTACATTCAGTAAATGTTTTTGACCATTTTCCTAGAAAACTCTATCCTCAAAAAGATATTTTTTAGAGGCGCGGAGGAAATTCGGACTGAATTTTGGGTGATTTGTTTTTGTGTTACGTGGAAAATATTTTCACATCATAGTGTCTGTACACAGACTGTTTGTATAATGGTCATTAAATATATTCATATTACAACCCATTTGTTTGCTGAACATATTTTAGCAGAATTGCGTAGCTTGTCCGGTCTCTAACTTTCATACTTTTTGGTGCATCTTTGTGAGACTTACATAACATGATCACATCTAAAAGAGGAAGGTTCCTATTTATTTTGAGGACAACAGGTCAAAGGTCAAGGTCTCTTTTTCACTATATACTTTAAATTTGAGCTTTCCTCTAACTTTTATGCATGTAGTTGCTGGTGCATGTTTATCAGACTTCAGATCCTGATGGTATTCAAGATTCATGTTGCATTTGAAATCCAAAGGTCAAGGTCATTATCACACTAAATACCTATTGCGGCCATTCAAAGCTTCATACTTATAAACTATATTAAATACGTGCATGTGTTTACTTCGTGAATGCAAGCGTGCATAATTTTCGAAACTGCAACTCTGCCATACGCATCTTTGATGCGTTTTAGTGATTTTTGGATCTACAACTGCTAAATTTTACCTTTTTTTTCAACATTGTTAGGTTTAGGGGTTGTTTCCATGGAAACGAACTCATTAACATATATAAAATTGTCATTTTTCAAACAGGAGAGACCTCCTTTCTATGATAAAATGATTTTTTGAAGAATCTAATTGCTTTCATCTCAGCATCATTATCATATCCCCTTAAGGTGGATCGATCCTCATATGATTTATCAATATTAATGATTGAAAGTGGAAAAACTGTATTAATTTTCACTCAAGATAGTTTAATTCAATCAATAACCAAAGAAAATGTGTATGTTGCCACCTTTTTAAAGATGTCAGACATACATCAACATAAAAAAAATAACACATTTTCGTTAAACAGAATAATGAAAATTAATTAAAAAAAAAAAAACTTGCTGAAATGACAAATTTCAAATGTCAACAGTTTTTAAGAAAACTGCTAATCCATAGATAAATGAAAATGAATTGTGGATATTAGGGAACTCCTTGTGTCATAGACATGCAGTAGAGGAAATTCCAGCATAGGAGTTATTGCCCTTGACAACATTTTTAAAATGATAAATAATTGATTATCTATGGAAAATAAAAACTTTTTCAGTATCAAAAGTTTACCAAATTTTTTATTTTATTTAATAAATGAAATTCCTCTGAAAGATTTATTTCTATCATGCGCAAAATTTAATTTAATAAAGATTTTTGCAAAAACCTATGACATCACAAGAGGATCGAATTTATAAATTTAGAACCGGACGCAGCGTAGTTAAAGCTTCCCGAGAAAAATCACAATGCTGTACAGACACACTATATGACGTCACAATAAAAGAGTACGTCACGACGTTATATCGCAGGAAAAATGTCATCATATTTTGTCGTAATTTGCTACCGCTACCACATGTCATGTGTTAAATGATAATTTTATTTCTCTTTGTTAAAATTACAAGTCTCCCTTTTCATATACATTGTATATATTATATATACATGTATATGTATAGTATGCGCCACAGTAATTTTGATAGTATAGCCTATACAGGGGCGGATCCAGGAATTGCGGTTACGGGGGGCGCCACTTTATGAGGCAGTGGGTCCAGGGCGAAGCCCTCGTAGGGGTCCAGGGGCGAAGCCCCCGGAAGCTCCTGGATTTTACGGGGCTTGAAATATTTCTCCTATTTAGTCATTTGTACTATTTTCTATCATTTTTAAAAGGTGAAATTAATAAAATGACCCAAATTTTAATGGTTTTTTTGGAAAAAATTAAGTTCTCCCAATAAAGTAATTCAAGAAATCAAAAGATTTTGTAATTTATTTCTCCGGGAGTGGAAGAAATTATTGCTTCTTTTTTCGTTTAGTACATTTTTCGAAACAAGATACCGCGATTTACCTTAAATTTGAAAATTTCATTGGGGGGGAGGGGGGGGCTACTCCTCCCACAGTTTTCAAGTGAGAGCCTACTTATTATGCCCCCTTCAAAGAAGAGGGGCATATTGGTTTGCACCGGTCGGTCGACCACATGTCCGCTCAATATCTTGAGAACCATTTACTTGATGATAATGATATTTCATATGTGGGTTGGATATGAGTAGAAGAGGACCCCTATTGTTTTTCAGGTCAAAGGCCAAGGGTCAATCTACTCTGGACATAGGAATATAATGTCCGCTCAATATCTCGAGAATCCTTTGCTTGAAAAACATCAAACTTAGCACACTGGTACATACTAAGGAGTAGATGACCCTTATTGATTCAAAGGTCAAGGGTCAAACTGGGCATAGGAATATACTGACCATTCATGTCTAGAGAACCCTTTGCTTGACAGACATCAAACTTGGTACACCAGTACATCTTCAGAAGAAGATGACCCCTATTGATTTTGAGGTCACATGGTCAAGGGTCAAACTGGACATTGGAATATACTGTCTGCTCAATATCTTGAGAACCCTTTGCTTGACAGACATCAAACTTGGTACACCAGTACGTCTTCAGGAGAAGATGACCCCTATTGATTTTGAGGTCAAAGGTCAAGAGTCAAACTGGACATAGGAATATACTGTCCGTTCAATATCTTGAGAACCCTTTGCTTGACAGACATCAAACTTAGTACACTGGTACATCTTCAGGAGAAGATGACCCATATTGATTTTTAGGTCACGTGTTTAAAGGTCAAGGGTCAACCTGGACATTGGAATATACTGTCCGCTCAATATCTTGAGAACCCTTTGCTTGACAGGCATCAAACTTAGTACAGTGGTGTATATTCAGGAGGAGATGACTCCTATTGATTTTGAGGTCACATGGTCAAAGGTCAAACTGGATATAGTAATATACTGTTCACTCAGTATATCTTGATAGCCCTTTTGCTTGACAGACATCAAACTTAGTACACTGGTACATCTTCAGGAGAAGATGACCCATATTGATTTTGAGGTCAAAAGTCAATTGTTGAACTGGACATAGTAATATACTGTCTCTTATATTTTAGTATTATATTGAATTATTTGCTTGATTGACAACAAACTTGGTAACTGGTACAGCATAAGGAGTAGATGACCCCTATTGATTTTTAGGTCACATGGTCAATTCACTCTTGAGATGGGAAGATATTGTCTGCTCAATATTTTGAATTGATGATACTACTATCAATTAAATGATGTGTGTGTATAACCCTTTTCAATTTTGCACCATGGGAGGCATATGTGTTTTACAAACATCTCTTGTTTTGTGGAGTGTTTGTATGGGTATTGAAGATGTGCATGTGGGATTTATTTTGATTTTCTACAATTTTTGAGAAAATTACAGGTTGTTGAACTTAGTCTATTTGGAAATTAATATTCTATAGAGGGTACATAATTTGTCCGCCCTACTCCTCCCACAGTTTTCAAGTGAAGACCTTCTTATTTTGTGGAGTGTTTATATGGGTATTGAAGATGTGCATGTGGGATGGATTTTGATTTTCTACAATTTTTGAGAAAATTACAGGTTGTTGAACTTAGTCTATTTGAAAATTAATATTCTATGGAGGGTACATAATTTGTCCGCCCAACTCTTCCCACAGTTTTCAAGTGAGTACCATCTTATTTTGTGGAGTGTTTGTATGGGTATTGAAGATGTGCATCTCGGGAAGGATTTTGATTTTCTTCCATTTTTGAAAAAACTACAGGTTGTTGAACTTGGTCCATTTTGAGGAAATCTAGATTTTTAAGCTAAGACCCTTTGTTCATATGAAAGTTTGTCACATGATGTCTCATGATGGCTGATAATACCTGAAGCAAAGTTATACAAATTAGCACAAGAAAAACACCCTATGTAAGCATTTCACGGGCGTATTATGTACCGTTTGCGGTACTCTTGTTTTTTGGTTTTTTTTTAGTGCAAATAAATTGAGACTGTCCCCTCCCCCATTACTTTTAACAGTAGTTGTAGATGAAAAGAATATAAGCTTGAAAGTTATCAATAAAAATTATTTCACCAACCCTAACCCTAACCCCAAGTGAACATATCAATGTATAACTTCAAGAATGCCTACCTCAAAATCAAGATTGGCTTCATCTCTTCATATTTCCATAGGAAGTTAGGTATATGGATAGCTTTTAATTGCAGTGTTTGCAAAAAACTTTATTGACAGGTTTTTGAGCAATGCTTCATTTAGTATCTGGACTACCCTATTTTTGTGTACTAATTTCCACCCCAAATACTTCAATTTCCCCATTTCTTATTATGTGGTTATGTTTAAGCATGTTATTATTATTTATTTTATATTCTGCATATATTCTAAAGATTATTGTAAAAGATATATATAAAAATTCCATCGAATTATTTTCTTTAATTGAAAATCGGAATAATCTTGTAAAATTCACAATTTTTGAAAAGGGAGATAATTCAAAGCTTATTAGCTCCCTTGTATACTTAGAAAGTGGTCATGAAATTTATACACATTGTAAAGGACATCCCTATGATGCTTCATGAAAAAAGAAAACATCAGATTTGGGAGTTCATTTTTTTTTAGGTCACCTGAGTAAACTCACTACCAGTCCAATTCTTTTCAAATTGGTATGAAGCATCATTGGGACAAGGGGAACATAAATTGTAAATTTCAGGACTCCAGTACCCTTGGGGCCCTAGGGGCGGGGCAAAAACTGCCCAAAATTGACCAATTTTCTAAAATCTTCTCAAGAACCACACACGTGTAAGAAAAACTAAATGCATAGCGATGTAGAGCAGGAAGACCTCTATCAAAATTGTAAATATCATGATCCCCGGGGTAGGGGTTCTGACCCCAGGGCGGGGCCAAACTTGTTATATAGTGTTTATGTGTAAAACAAGTACTTAAATAACATCTTCTTTAGTGCTATTGATACTAGATTGAAAGTGAATAGATATTTAGAAAAAAACAGGTAGTCCTTTACCAAAATTGTAAATTTGATGATCCCAGGGGTAGGGGTTTTGGTATCAGGGTGGGGCCAACATGGTCAGTTATGAAATGTGTGAACAATAAACATTTTTAACTTCCTGATAACTATCATTCCAACTCTTTTCATATTTGGTATGAAACATATTTGGAACAAAGGGAACATAAATCGTAAATTTCAGGATTCCTACACTCCTGGGGCCTATGGGGCAGGGCAAAAACTGCCCCAAAATGACAATTTTTCAAAAATCTTCTTCTCAATTACCACACACATGTAAGAAAAACGAAATGCATAGTGATGTAGAGCAGGAAGGCCTCTACCAAAATTGTAAATTTCATGATCCCCGGGGTAGGGGTTCTGACCCCAAGGCGGGGCCAAACTTGTTTTATAGTGTTTATGTGTAAAACACTTAAATAACATTTTCTTTAGTGCTTTTGATACTAAATTGAAACTAAATGGATAGAGCAGGTAGTCTTTTACCAAAATTGTAAATTTGATTTCCCCAGAGTAAGGGTTTTGACCCCAGGGTGGGGGCCAAACTTAGTATATATATAGTATTTATGTGTAAGTTTGCTGATACTGTATAAAATCTCAATGCATACTTAGAAATAGCAGAAAAGGATGTACAAAAAATGGTGAATTTCATAACCCAGGGTTATGACTTCAGGATGAGTCCAAATTAGTCATATGTTTTGATGTTTTAATGTTAATACACCTGTTATTTAAAGCCTTTCATCAGTGTATGCACTTTTGAGGACAGTGAAGTTTTTAGAACACATCTTGTTTTATACTGTTGCTGAACATTAGAATTTAGCTTAGATATTCATAACAGGAATTTTTTTCTAGATTTCATAGCCCATGGAAGTAGTGATACTTTTTCACTAGTATTCAGGTGACCGATAAGGCCTGTGGGCCTCTTGTTGTTGAATCATTTGGATTTTTGTGATTGAATACTTTCACCTAACACTGTTGTTCCATTACATTATCCTCAGATGGAAAGGTAAATAATCTGGTTCGCAGGTCAAATGTAGAGGTTTTGTATTGTGAGAAACACCTATCCTACTCTTCTAATTCTCAATTTACACCCACTACTTACATAGCATATTCTACTAAACACGACTTTCCATTTGTTAGTTAGTACAAAATATAAGAAAATACACAAATTTAGTGTAAATATAGATACAGGCTATATATAGTACTATACTGTACGACAAATTGTGAATAATGTTAGATGAAGCTGACAGTTAAGCTCTATAAAGCATATATACTAGTACTGAGTACAGACACAAAAGTATAGATGTATGTATAAAAAAAAAAATCTTATATATCAGCTTTTCACTGAAACACGCATCTTCATAACTATCGAAGGGATATTTAGTATATGATTGTTATTATTACCTCAGTATGAGAATTCTATGCAACGTGTAATCTGATTGGTCTAGATAGTCACGTGCCAGGGATGATAAAACTTCTTATTATATACTTTCAATTTCATCACTTCTTTTTTATTTAAAAGTTTGCGGGCATACATGTATATCGCACGATATACATGTATGTCCGCAAACATTCCGGCCCGCAAACATTACGTCACAATCACTACACAGGCAAATTACTACGTCTTTAATTTTCAAATTTTTTGTGTTTTTCATCTTTTACTCGGTTAGACCAATAAAGAAATTGTTAAAAATAAATTATTGTTAGTTTCTAAATGAAAATGAAAGTATATATAATAAAAAGGTTATAGACTTTGTATGGGAAATATGTAGACGACCTCTCAAGCTCGGCCTGTCTACGCGCCAAAAACTCGGTCGTCATATTTCCCCATACAAAGTATATAACCTATAAATATCTCCCTCTCAAACCCGTTGTTTGTGTGTAACACCAGTCAGCGGGGAACCAGTTTAACATCACATCTCCCTACACCACAAGATTTTCACCCCCCTACGCCACACGGGGTTTTCAGTCAAATACTCGGCATATCATGATTTTGTGTTGGTTTCTTCAGTCGAATATTGAGTTCCCATTCAAAGGATATGTTTCTGGTAAAAAAAAAAAAAAAAAAAAACACCGTGGGACTTTATACAGTAGGAATGAAGGTTTCTCATTAAATACACCGAAAAATATACCCGGCGCCTACCCTACTTGTATATGTTGAAGTGTTTGAGTATTTCCAAAGAGTTCTAAACTCCCCAATGGCTAGTGCTAGCTTGTCAATAACCATAGTCTTCCGTGTAATACTTTTGGCTATCTAGATTTATTTTGATTAAACACAATCAGTCTCTGAATACTTACTAACCTACTTTCTTCGCTTCGAATTCACATCACCGCGCTACACCGATCACGTGACTGACATTGTACACGGTGTGTATGAAATACCTTACACGGGCTTAACAGCCCGTGCTATGAATATTAATGTCACCTGACTAGATGACAATGCTAACAACCAATAGATGTTAGGAATGATAAACACGTACACGTGTTTGGGTATCTTCAATAAATACATGTAGATACTGATATAAAATGATTATCAGTGAACAGTCAATAATCCTTATGACAACCTTGTACAACTTTCACTATGTACGGCAACACGTGCTTTATATTTGAGTAATAATTAAATTGGTGTGACCGGTCAACAGGGGATGCTTACTCCTCCTAGGCACCTCGATCCCACCTCTGGTGTGTCCTGGGGTCCGTATTTGCCCAACTATCTATTTTGTATTGCTTATGGGATTATGAGCTTGATCACTGTTTGTTATCTTCACGTTTCATTGATACACGTATACAATGTCGTTTAGGAAAGCAAGAAATCCAGGACGGAATGATGGCAGGAGACAGTCCCCAAACTACTTTTTGGCCATACAAATTACCGAGGAAGAGGTGGGTGTTACTCGGAGTCATCATGCATGTGTTAAGATTGTATCTTTCACTTCCATTAAAAATAATGTAAAATAGTACATGAAATGTTAAGCGATTCATCATGATAGATATTGTGATACTTTTATCATACAGAAGACTGATTTGATAATTGACCATTCTGTCGTTTGTCCAGCCTACACTGTCGTTATAATTTACAATGCTTGTAATTCAAAGATGAAACTTCATACTTCATAGATATGTGTGATTAATTAGACAATGAACAATTTGTAGCAAACCCTCACTAAATTTAGAAATTCATTTCAAAATTAAGGATTATCTCCCTCATGCATAGCTCTTATCCTTGGACGAATTTGGCTCCACTTGTTTGGCACGCTGTTTTTGGCTATATTTAGATGTAAAACTTCATAGTTATTTCGGATTTCAAACATTTCGGTTGAGCATCACTGAGGAGACATTATTTGTCGAAATGCGCATCTGGTGCACCAAAATTGGTACCGTATAAGTTTTACATTAGAGCAATGAAACCCCTTTTATTGTTTACACCCGCCAGGTACAGGTATACAGACAAACATGTACATCCCATTTTGCGTCTGGGTAAACAATAGCTTGCACAGACCACGGGTCGCCATTAGACTCACTGCTTCAATGAGTAGATTTTGGCGTTCCAAATCTTCTAATTTTGCATTTTGTTTTCATTTGTTTATTTATTTATTTTTGCATAATTATTGGGGCGGCGATCGCCGCCCCTTTGCCGACGGCCCTGGTTAGTTTTGGTTAACATCCGTGTTCAATAAAATATCCATATTCGAAGCATTGAACATAAATATTAACGGCAAAGTAACGATTCAACTTTATGACAAACAGGATCATTTCAGCTTCTCCACCGTCAACTTCTCATATTTAATTATTTTATTATCACCTGCATATGGTGATCATGTCTATCAACTGACTATATACGCAAGAGCTTGTTCTGCGTATGATCAGTTTTTAAATCAAAGTAGCCTACTGACAAACTAAGATGATGTTACAGGGGTTTCAACACTCTCATTTAAAGTTAAGATTTCGGAAATTCTATAGTCGTTATAATGATCTAATTTGCCAGTATAGCCTATCATTGGGTCAAATGCTGTCTGACGTGTTTCATTGCGATTGTTAGGCCGTTCTTGCCACATTAATTTTGACTACGGATTACTCCGTTTACCTGATCAAGATATAGGGCTCACGGCGGGTGTGACCGGTCGACAGGGGATGCTTACTCCTCCTAGGCACCTGAGTCCCACCTCTGGTATGTCCAGAGGTCTGTGTTTGCCCAACTCTTTATTTTGTATTCCTTATAGGAGTTAAGAGATTTCAAAAGGTGTGCTTAGTTATTTCAAGAGACAATTAATGATTCTGTACTAAATAAGATTTTGTTTAATTTTCAAAAGTTTTGAGAATGATAATGTCCAAACTAATGAAAACAGATGTTTACATTCACTTACCTTGCAACGCAGGGATGTTTCCTCACAATGACAGCAGTAGCATATGCAGGTTTTCATCTAGTTATTCTACGGCAGTGCTGTTTCCTAGAGAAAAGGTGAAGATAACGAACATTGATCAATTTCATATTTCACACCTGCCAAGAGTCCTATATCAAAATCGGGTAAACGGAGTAATCTGTAGTCAAATTCAGTGTGCAAAGAACGGCCTCAATTATTATGAAACGTGTCAGACAGCATTTGACCCAATTGCAGTAATGTATTGGTAAATTAGAGCGTTATAACGACCATAGAATTTGAAAAATGCTGACTTTAAACGAGACTGTTGAAACCTCAACTTATTGAAACATCAACTTATTTGTTAGTAGCCTGCCTCGATTTAAAAACTGACCATACACAGAACAAGTTCAACACCATATGCAGGTGATTATGGAATATTGCTACATAAAAATAGGAAGTTGACGATGGAGAAGATGAAGTCATCCCGTTTGTCATATAGTTGAGTTGTTTTGTTAATTTGCCGTTAACATCTATGTTTAATAAAATACCTAAAATACGAAGCAGATGTGGAAGACTCTGTGGTGTCTTTTTATTTCGAGTTCACTGGGATATACTAAAATGACATATGATTGCGCCCATGACAAAAGGGCCCTTATGGCAATTTTTACCAATTTTCACTTTTTAGCAGATTCAGATGGATAATATGTAGATGATTCAAATTATGTAATTCTATAGCCCTCCTTCACTTCTATTACATATTTTTCTGCAATTGAAGCACTGATATATTCTATAATATCAACGTAACGTCATGGCGTTATTGGCGTCATTCTAGAGAACAACAATCTAATCTGAAAGAGACAAGGTGCTGGATATATCTTTGAAGTCTAATTTCATCTCTTTGAATGCTTGCATTTAGAGTGAAAAGGGAGAAATACATATAAATATATTACTTCAATTTGATATGCATGGCTTGAATTAGGTTAGATTTTCCCATTTTTAGTCAAACATAAGATAACCAATTTGTTGAAAATCTGAAAACTGCATTCTAATTCATAAAATTTCTGACGTAAAATACACTGTACAAGTTTACTAGCACACAAACGCACCACACACGCACACACCTGTTTTATCAAAATTTCAAATAAATATGCAACATAACTGCCGATTGATACAGAGTATGCTTCAAGTGACTATTCTTCCGACGGTGTAGGGCACAAATTATATCGGTGTGCAGGTCGTACATAAGGCCGTACATTTCTGTACAAATGTCAGAGTCGACACACTCCTTGACGTAAACATTCAATAGTTCTTCTGATGTAAAACGAAAATGTTGGTATTTCCTTATGTCTTTAACCGCTCGGTAATAAGTGGAGAGAAAGGTTTTCCAGTCTCTCCAATTCCACAAAATTATTATATCTACATGTCGAATTGTAGTCCGAAAAATCTGACGTTTTCCTGGCTTTTTTTATGATTTTGATATTTACCGTGCCAGGAAAACGTCAAAACCGGTGCCAATACGTAAACTGGAAATTCGTCGCCTCCAATTGGAGGCGGCATTCTCGGGCCGATTTTAAATACTTTGGAGTCGAATTCAATATTAAAATCACCTCAGAATTCGATAACAGAAGCACACAATTGCAGTCAACTGAATTTTCGTTGTCATTTGAGCGTGACTTAAAACAAAGCTCGACAGTTTGTTAAAATGTTTTCATGAGGCTATTTATGTGATGAAAGAAACCATAAAATCGATATTAATAAGTACAAGAAGCATTTTTTTAATGATTAAATATGAGTTTAACATTGAATTTGGCTCGCAAGTATTTAAAATCGGCCCGAGAATGCCGCCTCCAACTGGAGGCGGCGAATTTCCAGTTTACGTAATGGCGCCGGTTTTGACGTTTTCCTGGCACGGTAAATATCAAAATCATAAAAAAAAAAAGCCAAGAAAACTTAAGATTTTTCGGACTAGTCGAATTGAAGGCCACAGCAAGAGACGGGGATGTTTACTCCTCCTAGGCACCTGATCCCACCTCTGGTATATCCAGGGGTCCGTGTTTGCCCAACTCTTATTTTGCATTTTTATAGGCGTTATGAGATTGATCACTGTTTGTTATCTTCGCCTTTCATGTAAAAGCTTTTGAATACTTCCTCGTAAGAATATAAAAACAGGTCAGCTTATAAAGGAGCAGAATGCGTGCCCATGGGAATTCCAACAGACTCTTTGAGGACCTGGTCACCAAACACTACGACGATTTTGTCGATGAGGAACTTCATCTTTTTAATATCAACTTCAGAGTACTTGTGCGTAGCATCAGAGTAATGTTTAGCGGAAACCTTTTTTTGAATGACAGATTACAAGATATGAATATTCCCTTTTTAGCGGAGTTGCAACAAAGTTGAACTCGGCTATTGGTTTGGTGATGTAGGTGGGCGGGCGGTTGGGCGTCAACAATTGGTTTCCGGATGATAACTCGAAAAGTTTACAATCTAATCAAATGAAACTTTGATATACTGTTGGGTACCAGGTAAGGAAGATCTCTATTAATTTTGGAGGAAAATGGTCAAAGGTCAAGGTCACAGTGACCGAAATAGAATGAAAATTTCAGTAAAGTTTGGTTTCCGGATGATAACTCAGAAAGTTTAAATCCGAATCAAATGATACTTAAAGATATTGTTATGTACCAGGTAAGGAAGACCCCTATTGATTTTTTGAGAAAATATGTCAAAGGTCAAGGTCACAGTGACCGAAATAGAATTAAAATTTCAGTAAAATTTGGTTTCCGGATGATAACTCAGAAAGTTTAAATCCGAATCAAATGATACTTAAAGATATTGTTATGTACCAGGTAAGGAAGACCCCTATTGATTTTTTGAGAAAATAGGCCAAAGGTCAAGATCACAGTGACCGAAAATAGATTTAAAATTAAAAAAAAAAAAATGGTTTCAGGAGGATAACTCGAAATTTTTTAATTTGAATTAAATGAAACTTGGATATATTGTTGGATACCAGCAAAGCAAGGCCCCTATTGGTTTTGGAGAACAAAGGTCAAGATCACAGTGACCGAAAATAGATTGAAAACTTCAGACAAATATGGTTTCTGGACAGTAATTCGAAAAGTTTAAAACTGAATCAAATGAAACTTGGTTATATTGTTGGATAGCAGGTTAGGAAGACCCCCTATTGATTTTGGAGAAAAAATGTCAAGGTCACAGTCCTGAAAAAAGATTGAAAATTTTAGAAATATCTGGATCTGCATAACTCTAAGAGGCAATATACAACAATGAAGGATGCCCATTTCCAAACTCCTTTTAAAAATGTATTCACAAGAATTTATTACATTATATCCAACAATTAGTTCTTCACAATTATAAATATGCCACACCATTTCTGACTTTACAATGTATCCCATGCAACTCGGCTCATGCACCCCTGGGTAAATATATTGATTTTATTTCTATTTTTATTGAGAAGGAAAGATAGGGGCTTGGTAGAATATATACTGGATCCAGCAATGTACATGTACTAGTATCTTTTTAAGGGTGTTTGTGACGTTTAAGAATCCAGTATAGGTATATATATGGTAACTCATATTCATTTGTCCCATTGACTGGGATATTACATGTGTTTAAATGTGAAGCATGCCACTGATTATGATTAGATGAAGTTATGCCTATTTTTTCTATTTTTGATATTAAATTTACATGTTTTAACCAGTTTCCGCAAGACATGGGAGTCAGATCAGATTTTTTTTTTTTTTTTTTTTTTTGGCCGGTTGAAACGATAGAAATTTCAGAGTGATCATCTTCGATTCTGATTTTAATTCAGATATCTTCTAGATCCATAACCAATTACATGGGCTACGTTGAACATTTGGTTTCTGATTCACATAACGCACGATTTACAATGCAGCACTTTTGAGACGATATGCTGTTGTGTATTTTTTCAGATAATACAAAAAGTAAGAGAGATTCAGGACATCATTTTAGATAAAGAAAGGAACCTGTCTCACGCGATGATAGATATACCCACCCTCCACCTCACACTTGGTGTATATTGCCTGGAGGATAGAGCAAGTGTCTTACAGTAAGATTCGTTTAATTCCTTCTTATTTGGCGTAGAGATTGCTTATGGTCGGATGATGCGTCATGGTTCAGAGTTATTTCGTGAAGGTCACTAGTAAAATACTTTGAAATTTTAATATTGAGTCATATTTCAGATTTAGATTTTCATACTTTTCACTTAGGTTGCTTATGACCAGATGATGTATTATGATGACCCTGGTCCTTAGTCATTTGGCCTAGGACTAGGGTACTAGAAAACAAAATTGGAATCTTTTTTTCCGGGTCGTAATTCGCAGTGTCACCACCTTGAACCAAAACCGTATGGTCAAATGTTTGAAATCTTGAAATGTTTGCCCAAGCAATAACTTTGCAATGGAGAATATTCAAAGTACAATCGTAGCACGAATGTCGCTTAAAACAGATGATGAAACGGTTAAACTGACCCTGAATCATGGTCATATTCACGTGTCAAGATCATTTAACAACTTGTCAAGTTTGCAGAAATTAAAATAGCATAGTCTGAACCATAAGTACTTATACTATATTTTG
Source organism: Ostrea edulis (assembly GCF_947568905.1). NCBI lineage: Eukaryota > Metazoa > Mollusca > Bivalvia > Ostreida > Ostreidae > Ostrea > Ostrea edulis. Next base: position 59,687,906 of record NC_079165.1, read on the forward strand.
AATATGACCAGTTTAGATTAACCATGCGGGGGCATAAGGTCTAGTTTCCGTTGTTATTTTTACTTCACAGGGCAACAGAGTCTCTAAACAGATTTCACGAGAAGCTGAAAGTTTCGGATTTTGCGCCACCTTCTTTCACCATTTCCACATTGGGAAATTTCAATCACAAAGTTGTTTTCGCATCATTTGCAGATGACCAAGGACTAAAAGACCTCAACACCCTCGCCAGTGAGTAGTACACCTTGTACTTTTAAAGTGTTATATAATTCAAACTTCAGTAGATTACCTGTATACATTCATAAGTAAAACTCCCTTGACTGACTCTGTTGTTGAATATCCTGTGCAAATTATCATTGTCTTAGATATCACTTCGTTGCACATTGTATATAATTAATTTATGGGGCTTATCGTTATATGTTTATCTTTGATTGTATCTTTATATATTTACGTTTCCAGTGTTTTTGCTTTTGATATCTCTACAAATTTTAATGATAGCTATTTCCTCATGAACGCGCTACAGTTGTGAACAATTTGCGTATGAATACTTATAAATTACTTCTATTCCAACTTTCTGACAGCAAGGAAGAGAATGTAAAGATAAGAATAAACTTTATATTTAGAAATGCTTGAAGGTATGAACTGCAACACTGCAAAAATGAAATTTATTTCTTAAATATATGTTTGTATTTTAGAAGACCCTGGGGAAGAATAGTACATGTATATCAATCAGGTTACCATCTCTAAATAAAGCATTAAAATTATTACACACAGGAGATGTTAAAAAATCACTCGAAGATGATGGATTGTTTACCACAGATGATAAATTCAACCCACATATAACCATCTGCAAGATGTCTCAAAATATGGATAGACTTCGAAGATTAGGTATGTGATAGAGAGAGAAAGAGAGAGAATATTACATGGTAAAATCCATATCATATGCCATATCAGCCCAAGTGACCCCATATAAGCCCGAGGGTTGATATGGGGCCCGAGGGCTGATATGACATATGATATGTATTTTAGCCTGTAATATTATGTTTATCATATACCCCTTTTTTATACTTATTAATGAATCGGGGATGGGGGGGGGGGGGGGGGGGGGGGGGGGGGGAGAGTAATATGATATATGGGTTCAAGGGCTGATTTTACATTTAGGTACTATTCTTTTTATCACATGTGGGTTAATTTATTGCATTTTAAAGATAGATAAAGAAATATTTGATACATTACCTACTTTGATACATTAATTTACTATGGTAAAAACTTTGATACAATGATCATTACGAATGAATACGTAATTTCCGGCTTGATATGCATTTTTGCACGCCAGTCTGATATGTATGGCACGCGCGAACCACATTAATTAGATAAACCTGCTTTAACGGAGATAAACTAAATTTATCGACCGTTAATCCTAGTTTAACGGCGTTAATTCGAATTAACGGTCGATAAAGTTAGTTTATCACGTTAACTCGAATTAACGGTCGATAAAGTGGGTTAAACGGTAGTTTACATTTTTTTTTATCTCACATTATCGACCGTTAATATGAGTTGTAATGTTATTGTTAAACATAATAAATGATTTTTTTAAAATCATAATAAATGAATGGAATTTTTTTCTGATACCGGACTCCTTGTCAAACTATGCTAGCTTCTTCAGCTATCAATAAGAATATATATTTATATATATATATATATATATATATATATATATACAGTTACGTATTTGGATATTAAATGAACCTTTAACTGCAGAAACAAATAGACTGGACAAACTTTCAGATCATTGGTGTTGTTGTTTTTTTGGTCATATTTATGTCAGAATATATCATAATAGCTAGCTTGTTAAATTATTATATCTTTTTAGTAAATAAATTTCATGATCTTTTCATGGCATATTTGAGTAAAATTAATTGACTTCAAAATGAATAGGAAACACAACAAATGGATGAGTTACACTAATTTTGAATTGCCAAATTTATGTATACATAGTTGTCTAATTGCTGATATAAATTACAATTGTATTATTACATGTACATAGCCTTGTGAATTCAGCAGAAGTCACAATTTCTAGCCCATTAAAGTTTGCCTTTACAAGTTGTTTTAATGTGACAAATATTAATCAACATAGCAAAATTTGTAAATTGTTAGATAATATAATTGAGAGTTGGCTCTCTTGGTTAATTATAATCCCTTCTTCAAGCATTATTAAATTCTGTCTATTATATTGTTTGTACACCTTGTACATATGTATTTTCTCTGCACTGTGTTACAGTTTATGAGAATAAAGGTCATTGTCATACCAGGTCTAAAACCATTTAAGTAATTTTCGAATTACCGACAGTTCGGGCCCGCGATGTTTCGGGTCCGCGACTGTTCGGCACCTGGGCCCTTATTCACAAAATATGAGAATACCAGAGGTTTGATTAAGAAATAAGGATGAAAATAATGTTTATAGAAATTTGTTTCAAATATAGGCCCTAGACGATAACTTTTGATTATGACCTCTTGTTGTCGAACGATCAAATTACAATTGATTCTATCTTTCATTTCTGCAATGAATACAGCATCTTAAAGCAATACAAGCTGTAACTGACGGTAAATATATTGAAAAATAAAAGAACAATTATTGACCATATTTGTGATTAGAAACACACAACTTAATAGAATCAGAGTAAATATGAAGCAATAAACCCGTGAAGTCAGCAGAAAAGGTCGATTCATGGATCACTGTCATCCTGTCAGTAATTCCTATTCGTAATCTCCGATGTACATTGACTTCGGAGGTCACCAGTTCGGAAAAAACCGAAAGAGAGGCACTGATCACGTGTCAGATTTGTAAACATTTAACATGCCAATTTTATAGAAAATTCACTATCAATATTTCATTTGAGTTGCACATATGCGTAATCATTACTTTCTTACACTTATAGTACTTCTTGCCATTCATGAAACGATGTAATATTTTAAACAAACGGAAAGTGTAGTTACTCACGTCAGTTTCCCTATTTGTATATGACGTCGGTCTCAGCAACCCGATTATGTTCGGCAATCATCGTTCCCATGTCCGTGTATACGACGCAATGGCGGTTTATACGAAACACTATTGTAGGTATGCTCTCAAACAATATTCCCTTGTTTATTTTGCTGAATTTTTCTTCAGATCTTGGGGATTATATCAGTTATATCGATAGAAGTTAATTGATGCATAATTGGATAGTTGAAAAAATGCCGTCAGTTACAGCTTGTATTGCTTTAAGGTATTCAATACATGTATAATAACCATATTTCATATCTAATAAATGGATGGTGGAATATTTGTAATCATGGTATTATTTTGAAGGGTCCTTCAAATAGAAATAATCCACCATAGGAATTTTCAAAATTTTGTTTACTGCCTGATTTATTTCACCTAGAATTTAACATTGAAGTACATGGGAAAGGCATGTTTTATTACAATATTTTACAAACAAATTCTATTTTCATAATTATCTCTTGGTAGAAAGTTACATATACTTTTTTTTTAATGAAAATATGAAATAAAATTAATCATTGACCATGCACATTTTTAAAAAATTTAGATTTTTCTTATTTTTACAAAGGACAGACAACTCTTCCAAAAAGTCCTAAGTGCAAAAAGGTCAGCTTCTAATCATTTACCATTCATGTGAATTTCACCTGCTTCACTTTCATCATTATTTAATAATAAAGTTTTATGTTGATCTAAATCTTTTAAAATTGTTCATTATCCTTTCATTATACATGGAATACCTTAAGATGCTGTATTCATTGCAGAAATGAAAGATAGAATCAATTGTAATTTGATTGTTCGACAACAAGAGGTCATAATCAAAAGTTACCGTCTAGGGCCTATATTTGAAACAAATTTCTATAAACATTATTTTCATCCTTATTTCCTAATCAAACCTCTGGTATTCTCATAAGAACATGATTTGAAACAACAACTTGAAATAATTGTCTATTGTTTCAGTGTAACGATAATCTCATTATGTTGGCAACTTTCATAGCCCGAATTTCCACTGATGCATTGAGTAACAAAATTTTAACACAAACAAAATAAATACTTATGCATTTTGTTACTTTACGTGAATTACACCTATCAACAGTTCGGGTGGGCGACATATGGCAACTTCCAAACCGTCGTGCACCTCTCAAAAATAATTTCAATAATCAACACCCGTACTGTCGTGAACAAACTCCCGAACCGTCGTACCCGAAGTCCCGAACCGTCGTTATCAAACTCCCATAACGTCGCACCAGGGCACCTATTCACAAAATATCTTACACTAAGATCAAAATTTACAAACACTGTAATTTTCTTATTTTCATCTTTTGTAGACTTTCTTGATTAATATGTGAAGTACATCCATGGTTTATAAAATTTGAATACATACTTATGACCATGTGATTGGTATTTGATTATCAGATACAATTTTTTTTTCCAGCTTAGTCGTAAGATATTTTGTGAATAAGGGCCCAGGTGCCGAACAGTCGCGGACCCGAAACATCGCGGGCCCGAACTGTCGGTAATTCGAAAATTACTTAAATGGCTTTAGACCTGGTATGACAATGACAATGAACTTTATTCTCATAAACTGTAACAGTGCAGAGAAAATTCATATGTACAAGGTGTACAAACAATATTAGACAGAATTTAATAATACTTGAAGAAGGGATTATAATTAACCAAGAGAGCCAACTCTCTCAATTATATTATCTAACAATTTACAAATTTTGCTAAGTTGATTAATATTTGTCACATTAAAACAACTTGTAAAGGCAAACTTTAATGGGCTAGAAATTGTGACTTCTGCTGAATTCACAAGGCTATGTAAATGTAATAATACAATTGTAATTTATATCAGCAATTAGACAACTATGTAAACATGAATTTGGCAATTCAAAATTAGTGTAACCCATCCATTTGTTGTGTTTCCTATTCATTTTAAAGTCAATTGATTTTACTCAAATATGCCATGAAAAGATCATGAAATTTATTTACTAAAAAGATATAATAATTTAACAAGCTAGCTATCATGATATATTCTGACATAAATATGACCAAAAAAAACAATGATTTGAAAGTTTGTCCAGTCTATTTGTTTCTGCAGTTAAAGGTTCATTTAATATCCAAATATGTAACTGTATATATCTCTATATATATATATATATATATATATCCAAATTGTGTTTTTTTTAAAAATCAGTGTCCGGTATAAAATATTAAAAGAAATAGAATAAACAGTACACAAAGTTAAAAATTTAACGCAAGCGCTTTCATTTTGTAATCCTCAGGCGTTACATTTTAAAATAGTTTTATTAAAATATTTTAAAATGTAACGCCTGAGGATTATAAAATGAAAGCGCTTGCGTTAAATTTTTAACTTTGTGTACTGTTTATTCTTTTTCTTTTAATATACAGTATAATCTGTCTAAACCGGCTATGTGTGGTTCCAAAGAAATTGGCCGGTTTGCACAGAGTCCGGAGTGCAGAATGTTGACAAGAATGAGTGTTGTTTCCCTTGTATTCACTATCTATGCATACGTGTGTAATGATTGCTAACGTTTTATTACATCACAAAAGAATTCAAAATATAAAAATATAAATGTCAGTGTTTTATTGTCGTGCTCATTTGAAAAAATTTCAATTTTTATTAAACAGTTTAAAATCTGCGAATTATTTGCGCAATTTTCTGTTGGTAAATTGTCGATTTTGTCTACATCATCGCCGTTATCAAGTGCTACATTATGTACGTTCGTCAAGTTTGTGTTGTGTTTGTTTAAAATTGGTCTTTCCCAGCTTTCATTGTAAATGTATCGCTTTCAACTGTCTCAATTTCTGAAACGGAAACTAATGTAATGCCGAGTGATCGACCGGACATGGCGAGTTGTGCTAACTAACTGCATATCAGCACTGCCTGACTCGCCGTAGAGCTCCGAGAAGTCCACGAGGGGAAACTCTGCTTTTGGAAAACATAACAGGATTGTTGCCGATTTTGTTTTATTCCAAGAATGTATTGAATTCATCGATTAATTGAACTTTGTCTTTTAATGTCAGTTTCTCGTCTCTGTCGTTAGGGGAAGGGCGCCATTACCTTGTGCGTGGTGCTGTCATAATTGAAAAGTGCACCCCTAAAAATCAGGTTTTATTTTAAACTGATCGCGACTCATCGCCAGTTGCACTCTTTTACTTACCTGTGGCTTCCCTTGAGACACCCTTTGTGTACACCGCGTGTGATCGACCGAATACCGATAGGTTGGTCATCGTGGGGTTGCTGGTTTAAATGCGATAATTAGAGCTAATTACGAGCAATTGGGACCTTGTGTACACCGAATACCATTGACCGCAACAATTAGGGTGGTGTATCATCGAGGGGCCGGTTTACACAGGATAATTAAAGTTAATTGATAGCAGTTAGGACTGTGTAAGCCGGCCGATATACAGAATACGCAGTATCCGGAGTACAGGGAATTATTAATAAAGGATTTGTTAAAGAAATGTTAGGGACTATATTTTGTGGCCGGAATTGACAGAGCGCCGGAGTACTCAGAGGCCGGTTTGGACAAATTATACTGTATATATATATATATATATATATATATATATACAAAGCACTAAAATGACCAACGACACGAACAACGAGATTGTCAAATTTTCGGGACGACCCGTCCCTTCTTCAGGACAAACGAAAACAATTACATAATGTGGTCAATATCAACAGAGCATAATAACAAAAACTACATATAAATACATCTAGCACTACAACTACACTAATCTACAAACGTATTTACAACGCTTTGAGGTATCGGGTGTTGTTGGAACTTTAGTGCTTTTATATATATATATATTATATATTCTTATTGATAGCTGAAGAAGCTAGCATAGTTCGACAAGGAGTTCGGTATCAGAAAAAAATTCCATTCATTTATTATGATTTAAAAAAAATAGGCACACCATGTCAACCAATCAAAATCAGCGTTACATCGGTAAATGCGAGTGATAAACCCGGTTTATCTATCTTAATGCGAATTCAAATTTCTTTATATGTTAAACAATAACATTACAACTCATATTAACGGTCGATAATGTGAGATAAAAAAAAAATGTAAACTACCGTTTAACCCACTTTATCGACCGTTAATTCGAGTTAACGTGATAAACTAACTTTATCGACCGTTAATTCGAATTAACGCCGTTAAACTAGGATTAACAGTCGATAAAGTTAGTTTATCTCCGTTAAAGCAGGTTTATCTAATTAATGTGGTTCACGCGTGCCATATACATGGCCAAATCTGTATCACACTCCCTATCAACCCGAGACTCTAATATCAACCCGAGACTCTAATATCAGCCCGAGGGTTGATAGGGAGTGTGATACAGATTTGCCCATGTATTGTTGTCTTTATTATATATTTGAAAATAATGAATTTTTAGGGCTCATTAACGGATAAAAATTATTGTTACGTCTTGACCCACTCGATCAGTTCCTCAAGTTCTCCAATTTTCCTCGCTAGCGATTCCAACGTTCTCTCTCCTATTTTTATCTTTCTCCATTTGTTTACAAAATCATATCATTTGCTTCCAAGCGGAAAAAGTCCGAGGTCCTCCGAATGAAAACTACAGAGGTGTTCCATAAACGTACGATAAGGGGTGGAATAAAGGGTGTGTGATAAATGGCGCGTGTCTGTGTTCATATCAGGGATGCAGAAATCCTATATTATATAACAAATATATAACAAATATATAATAAATATCTTCATAATATAGCCAATGAATAGTCTATCATAAAATCTGCGTAAAATCTAGAGAATGTTAGCGTTCAATATCCTCAGAATTTATTGAACGCGAACTTTGCATTGCGTAAATTGTGAGCGCCCGAAATATTCCGAGTATGAGCGTTCAATATACGACGTAAACAAGCCAATGCATGCTAAATATTGAACAGTTAAGAAATGCATGCTGATATTGCACACTTGCACCTTAGATGCCAATATTGATGAATTCTCGTCTATTTTGGTTGAAAAGGGATATAATTTAACAACTAAATACTTAAGCTATATAATAAAAGGGTTATTGAACTTATATTGGTGAATATTGGCAAGAGTTGGTTGTGAAAATGCACGAACGTACGAGCTCGTGCATTTTTACAGCCAGCCAATATTCACCAATATAAGTTCAATAACCCTATGAGATACCCTATTATCTTATATCTGTAAAAAATTTGATCCGACAAGAAGAATAGTTTATAGTCTTTAAGGAATAAATGATGTTTTTTTTTTAGGAATAGAAAGCATTGAGCCTTCGCATTATGAAGAAAAGAAATACATGTATTTTGGGAAGCAGACAGCTGGAGGTATCCAACTTTGTTCAATGAAGGAACCGAAATCAGAATCCGGATACTATCATATCCAACATGAAATCAAATTTTGATTCTTGAGGACATACAAGATCATAAAGACTCAGTGTGAATTTATATATAAGTAACATGCACATTTATAAATATGTTTAAGAGTGGTAACTCGTATCAATAAAGATCTACAAGACAGAAATGAGAGCTGGTATGATGGATTTTGATTCAACATGCAATTAGAGAGTAATTTTGATGATGCTGACATTCATATGTACCGTAATAATTGTAAGCGGGGAAACCAGCACTTGACGAAGGAATTGGAAAAAAAAACCTAGTTTAATGACTGGTAATATTTTTTAGGTATAGGTAATTGTAAGCTGATATTAACCCTTTCTCTACCGGTACATTTTAGAGGTTTTCAAAGACTAAATGACAATATTTTTAAATCAAGTTACATCTGCATGTATCACAATTTTTGGTAGGCATGTGACATATAATTTTGTTACGAATTGGACAGGGAACATTTTTTTTTATAAAGTTTGTCATGTTATCCCATGACCCCAAAGAGTTCTACGGGGTCAAAGGTCATTTAAGTGCACATTTTTGCAATCTTTTTTCTCTGGAATATATATATTACAACCCCTCTCACTAGATTCGAGTCAAAAATAGGAAATTCTAAATGTATGAGCTGATGTGTCTTTTAAAATACTACAAAACATCACAATCAAATTAATCAATTTTATTGACAAACAGATATTTTTGGTTGCTAAGTAACAACACTCATGGTGTAATTTTGACCATAATTTGCCTTTCTACATCCATTCGACACAATTTAAACATAATTACATTGCATGATGATTGGTAAATGTCGCATTATTTTAAAAATATAATCTTTGACTAGATCTTAATCATTTTAAAAGGTTTTTAACAAAAAATATAATGAAGAGAATTAAGGTCAAAGGTCATAAAATGGAAATTTCGTACTTCATATACATATTCATCATTTTCTAATAATATGACAGTTTGCCATTATGTTCCACTAAATAGTATAAATATTGCAACATTAAAACAAAGATCTTTTCTGTTAAAATCTAAAATAATCTATTTTTTATATTCAAATATATTTGGTTGCTAAGCAACAACACCATTATGATATCAAGTGCTATGAGAAAGTAATGCCCGTTTTTCCTCCCCAAGTTCATTGTATACGAATGTTCAATTACTTACTTTCAATCACTAAATTTAAATGTACATGCATTATATTTAACAAAAATGTTCTTCTTATATTCAACCTCTTAAAACATATTTCTAGACATAATTCTTGATGCTGGGTTGTTCCGATAGAGGCATGCGTTGACCAATATCTGTCTATCGACTGGAACTTCTCAGCAGACATATATAAGATATTGCCCAAAAATCTGAAGGGAAAAAAAAGATTTTTTTATACTAAGCCCCAAATACTGATGTATTCTTAAAGCTTTTGAATACTCAATTTGCTCTGTAAATGTTTTCTATAATCAAAGCCCTATGAAAATTATGCGTTTAATTACTTGTAAAATTATATCTGGGGTAATTGTAATACACATTTAATAAATGTGTTAGATGCACAGCCAGATTAATTTTGGTAGAGGTAATCTTATTAAAATGCATTTTATTATTCGTTTTAAACTGGAAATCACTGTTACAATATTGGTACTTTAAAATTAGTAATACCTGTACAGTTCCTCTTCAGTGAGAGGCTGCGAACTTCCTTGGGAAGCATAGACAATCCTTCCCCCTATATATGACCATCTCAGCATAATGGTTGGTGGCAACACATATGGAGAAAACCAAATCTTCTGTCAAAAACAGCTTTATAAAATCTGCAATTCTCTGAATAATCAGGTCCCATATCTGAAAGAAAATTGCAAATAAAATCAGTATTGGCCACCATACCTTATTTGTCAGCATTTAAAACACTTATCATACCTTATAATTAGAAACAGAATTATGATTTTCCGTGTTTTGTCTCTTTTTGTATGTATGTTATATGTAGTAATGCAACGATCAACAGTAAAATGGTACACGCATATCAGTGTACCATAATGCCATGATTCCATTTGTGAATGTATTACCTGGATTCATTTGAATGTTAACCAAATGTATACGGATTTCACCTTATATTCAACCTCAAAGAGTCATACCAACTGAATGCCAGGTTATCACTCCGAATGAAATGCCACAGTTCTTGGATCAGGTGTCCCTGTGTCCTCCACATCAACATACTTCCAATGCATGTCTGGATTTGCCAGTAGACTGTCACTAGCGGAAAATACCTGGAAGCTTCCCACTAAAAATTGGGATGTCAATAACCTTTTTAAAGATGAAAAATACAATTAAGAATTATTGTTTTGTGTTTTAAAGCAGAATATAAACTTTATGATAGTAAGGGACAGTTTCGCAGGAAAGTACTGGTCATATTTATTTAAAAAGATAGAGATGTCCTATATTTGAAGTGATAATTGGTAAGGGATTACATACATGTGTTAAAAATCAAATGAATGGAATATTTCATTATACATTCAATGCGAGTGTAGCAGAGTGCGTATTGGAAAAAAAAATATGCATCATGGAGGTGTTAGCATTATGCCCAACATATACATGGGAGCAAATACTGAAGAAATTCAGGTTAAAACATACAGTGTCCAGCGAAAATATTGTGCCTCTGAGGGAAATTGAATGGCCCCAGATTTAAAAAAGAATTGAATTGGTTCTAAATCCCCTGGCATGGTACTCTGATGGGGTGTGGATCTAGTAGAAATTACAGAAAATCTAGGCAAGAAGTGGGCACATGCCCATCAGCTCATAGCACACCAGCATGTATGGATCATATAATTAAATGATTTTTCAATAGCCTGTCATAACCAGATTTTGATTGATGATACCCCCCACTCCCACCCCCACCCCTACCCCCACCTTTTGTCCCAAACAAACATTTTGTTTTTATTTCTGTTACAATATGAAGAAAAAACTCAAATTACGGTTATAAATTCTATTATTACGATAATAGAATAATGTAATATATGCTTTCCTAACAGCTTGTGTTTTCTTTTCACAGAAAGATAAGTTTTTTTTTATAAACATAGAAAAATCTTGGAAAATAGCCTCCGCACCAATGGTCATGAATTAAATGATTAAAACCATCCCACCCTTTTCTCATCGTACACTAAATCCACCCTCTTCTTACACTGCACTCGCGCGTCAGGTGAGGAGATACCCCAAAAAGGGGGGGGGGGGTTAAATCAGACTGATTAATGCCGGGGCAGGACAGATTAATTGATGTCAGTATGTTCAACTCTTAATAAAAAATTGGGTGTTATACACTTGGTTTAGATATCATAAAATATAAATATTTTCTTTCATGAAACGACAAATTATGGCATCAAATTGTGGTTAATACATATATTAATCGTGAATTTTTCATAACACGCAGATATGACATAACCACGAACGTACTTTTTTCCTAGTCGGCCTATGTGGCTACATCAACTTACATGTTTATACTGAATGCATGATCGTTTGGGTCATCCTGCAACAGGATATCCAGGGCATCTTCAGACTTCTTCATCTGACATCAGGTCGTTTTCAAGATGTAAAATACATTACAAGCGTTTGTTGTGTTGTTTTCGTTGAAACGGAAACACGTGTGTTGCCCGTGGACACTTTCAGAAAACCCCGCGGCCGCGATCCGGATCACGGGAAAAAAAGTATTATATATATACAATATGTAGACTGGTCTTTTTGTTTGGCAGAAAAAAAAAATTTCTATTCCGAACAAATATTTACATAACGTTTATATCTGAATTTGAAGTATTTTTTTTTTAATTCACTCTACCGATGTAACATTCTCATTAGGTGTTTTATGAAGTTACATGTAGGTGGTGTAACTGTTATTTACCAATAATGGTTTTATACTTTTTTTTAAAAACAAGATGTGTTTGTGAAACACAAATGCCCCCGATAATGGCCAATTCCGAAGATGACCAAAGTCACAAGGGCAAATATCTTGGTACCAGTAGAAAGATCTTGTCAAAAGAAATGCCCATGTACAATATGAAAGCTCTAATATTTACCATTTAGAAGTTATGACCATTGTAAAAAAAAAAAAAAAATTAAAGTAGGTCAAATGTCAAGGTCAAAAGGTTCAATACCAACGGAAAGATCTTGTAACAAGGAAAACTCATGTGAAATATCAAAGATCTATCACTTACTGTTCAAAAGTTATTAGCAAGGTTAAAGTTTTCAAAAAGTAGGTCAAGGTCACGGAATCAAAAATGTTGGTACCCACGGAAAGGTCTTGTCACAAAGAATACTCATGTGAAATATCAAAGCTCTATCACTTGCTGTTCAAAAGTTATTAGCAAGGTTAAAGTTTATTACAGAATGACAGACAGGACAAAAACAATATGCGTCCCGATCTTCGATCTCGGGGGGCATAAAAACAAAATTAAATGCTGAGGATTTTTTTAGAATAAAAAAAAAAATGGAGGTGTATTAAATAATAAATCCTACAAAATGTAAGTATATCTGGTTTTAGTATCCCTGATTTTCTTTTTAGCCGAGTTGCGTAGCAAAACTCGGCTTTTAAATTGGCGAAGGATGGGCGGGCGGGCGGCGACCACAATTAGCTTGTCCGGTCTCTAACTTTCATACTTTTTGGTGCATCTTTGTGAGACTTACATAACATGATCACAACCAAAAGAGGAAGGTTCCTATTTATTTTGAGGTCAAAGGTCACTTTGTCACTAAATGCCATAGATTTGAGCTTGTCCTGTCTCTAATTTTCATACTACTAGGGGCATCTTTGTGAAACTTACATAACACGATCACATCCAAAAGAGGAAGGTTCCTATTTATTTTGAGGTCAAAGGTCAAGATCTTTTCACTATATACTGTAGATTTGAGCTTGCCTCTTAACTTTTATACATGTACTTGCTGGTGCATGTTTATCAGACTTCAAATCCTGATGACAATCAAGATTCATGTTGCTTTTGAAATCCAAAGGTCAAGGTCATTATCACACTAAATACCTATTGCGGCCATTCAAAGCTTCATACTTATAAACTATGTTAAATACGTGCACGTTTTTACTTCGTGAATGCAAGCGTGCATAATTTTCGAAACTGCAACTCTGCCATACGCATCTTTGATGCGTTTTAGTGATTTCTTCTTAAATTGTTTATTAATAAACCAGTATGTAATGCGAGATAGCTGTCCATAAGCAAGCCGTACTCATTTTCTGCCGACGAATAAAATAGCTATTGTACTGGTAGTTTGTAACCGGTAAATAACGGTACTTCACACCGCGGCGGTATAAATCTGCCCCGCGATGAAATCTCGCGGAGGGATAGCGCGGGAAGGATTAACACACCATACCAAACATACATAGCTAAAATGCTTGTTCCCTTCATGGGCATCACCGACAGTGCGTGCCCTGGGTTAGTAAAACCATAGGCGCCTGGGTCAAGGATATTGCACTATACTAGTAACCTATATGTAAACGATGGAGGGAATTCGAAACCACGAATAAATATTTCTCTCCGATCTATGGAAAGCCTTCGGGTATCCCCAAATTATTATTATTATTTCCTATATACATGTAAGTATACCAAAAATAATAATCTCACCCAATAATAAAAACCTTGCTTTTTTCAACATTTTCGCGTGTTATGATAAAAATGTTGCCAAAAAAGATTTTTTGCGAGCGATAATTATTTTGATATTTTATATAGGGAAAAATAATAATAATGTGGGGGTACCCTACGGCTTTCCATAGGGAGGGGGTTGACAAGATTATAATTGTTAAATGAGAATAATTATAATAATTTGGTGGTGAAATAAAAATGGTGTGAACACATGGACAGACAAGATGATAATTGTTGCAAAAATAATCGTGTAAAAAAGCAAGATTTTTATGTTTATGTCGCATTGTTTTGGAATTTATAAAACCTTGATAGTTTAGGCTGTTTTTAGATATCTAGATAGAGCACCAATACTCTCAATATCCTCTGGGGTTTACATATCCGTCGCATCTTTCGGAACTTGAGATTAATTCGGATAGCCCTTATTCCGTCTTCAGTTTTGTGCTGTTTACGCACTTCCAGGATTAGAGATTTGAATGAGATGACTCGAAAAAGAAAAAATATTAAAAGTATACAACAGGTAGATAACTGTTATTAGAGGATTATGATCATTAAAGAAGAGTGAAGGAGGCTCTGAAACCAGCAATATCGATGTACGCAGATGTAGACTTTGGAGTTCCTCAAGTCAATGTCATGGGGCTCTTGCTGTTTCTCGTGTTCGTCAACTTTCCTGCGGAAGCTATTAAATCCCCAGCCAAGTTATTTGCTGATGATTACTTTATATACACTTCAATTGCGATTACTGGTCTATTTCAGGAAAATCTAACTGCATTAGAAAAATGGGGAAAGGATTGGCAGATGTTATTCCACCCAGAATAAGAGTACTGTAAACGGAACACAATATGAAAAGGTTATATAGGGTGTTTTTTTAAGATGTTTGTTTTGTGACATTGATTAAAAAATATGGCAAACATACCAGGAGTTGTAGAACTTTACTTAGGTACATAGTATCAGCCATCAAGCTGTGACATAAAAATATGGCAGAAGAATTTAAGGTAGTATTAGCCACCATCAAGCTGTTACACACATTGTTTTGTAACATACATGTATGAATTAAGGAGATCAGCAATATATTACCTTGTCTTTAGATTTTCATATCTATTCAGGGTACCTTATTCGATACATGTGTTAACCTATAAATACGTGGATCATAGGTTTGAATCTCGCAGAATTAGAATTTTTTAATGCAACAATAAAATGTACTTTCTTGGGTCCTAATACTTTCTCAAACCACAAGACATCCATATGTTGAGAATCAAAATTCTTGCAATACGCACATCTTCAAGTTGTTTACAGAAACCCTAGCTTTAAAACTGACAAAAGGACAAACCATGTACTTACTTTATATTTCCTCAAAACTGACTACGTTCAACAACGTGTAATTATATCCAAAACTGAAGAAAATCAAAATCTTCGACACCCATACAAACACTGTAAAATACGAAGGTCCTCACTTTAAAATTGTGAGAGAAGTTAGTCGGACAAACTATGCACCCTCCATATTAATTTTCAATGAAAAGGGCAACACTCCTGCAAGGGAGGTCAAATGGATTAAAATTACAACATGCTTTAGAGTGACGCAGAAAGAAACTAGTGGGTATTGTTTTTTACAACAACCCCCCCCCCCCAGATTTCTCCCCTTCAAAGTTTGATTGTCTAATAACCGGGGCAACAATAATGAGTGCAAGCGTCTTAATTTCTGTTTTCCAAGGAATGGGTCAAGGTAAAAACAAATTGGTACAGTACATCTTGTCTTAATGCCTGCTTTCCATGTTGTAAGTTTGAAATCCTAATGTCAAAGGGTTCTCAGGTTATAGTCTTGACTATACTTTGGTGTAAAAGAGTGACCTTGAATGAAGAAATGAGTCACGGTCAAAGATTTTGGTACAGTACATCTTGTCTTAATATCTGCTTTCTAAGTTGTAAGTTTGAAATCCTAATGTCAAATAGTTCTCAGGTTATAGTCTTGATGTAAAAGAGTGACCTTGACACTAAGTGGATGAAGGTCAAAAATGTCTGGTGCACCCCTCTTCCATATTACCTCTCCATATTCCAAGTTTAAAGTTTTAATGTCAAACGGTTGTCAAGTCAGCTTTTGGCCTGGACTATATTTTGACATAAAAAATTGACCTTGACATTATAAATGGGTCAAGGTTAAAAGATTTGGTGGAATCCCCCCTTTCCTCATTCCCCCTTCTCACATTCTAAGTTTGAAGTCTTAATGTCAAAGCGTTCTAAAGTTATGGTCAATTAATATTTTTCTTAATTTGACCTTGAATGAGGAAAGGGGTCAAGGTCAAAAATTTTGGTGCACTCTTCCATATCATCTCTCCATATTCCAAGTTTGAAGTTTTAATGTCAAACGGTTGTCAAGTCAACTTTTGGTCTGGACTATATTTTGACATAAAAAATTGACATTGACTTTATAAATGGGTCAAGGTCAAAATTGTTGGTGGAATTGCCCCTTTCCTCATTCCCCCTTCTCATATTCTAAGTTTGAAGTCTTAATGTCAAAGGGTTCTAAAGTTATAGTCTAATCATGCTATTCTTAATTTGACCTTGAATGAAGAAAGGGGTCAAGGTCAAACATTTTGGTGGAATTCCCCCTTTTCATATTCTAAGTTTAAAGTCTTAATGTCAAAGAATTCTAAAGTTATGGTCTATTAATGTTTTTCTTAATTTGACCTTGAATGAAGAAAGGGGTCAAGGTCAAAAAATTTGGTGCAGTGCACCTTGTATCCATGTCCTCTTGCCACGTTGCAAGTTTGAAATCGTAATGTCAAAGGGTTCTCAGGTATTGGCCTGGACTATATGTTGACGTAAAAGATTGACCTTGACTTTATAAGTGGGTCAAGGTCAAAAGTTTTGAAGGCGGACACCCCTCCTCCATACCATCTCCTTATGTTCCAAGTTTGAAGTCTTAAAGTCAAAGGGTTCTCTAGTTAGGGCCCGGACAAAATTTGGTTGAAGAAGAAAAATGACAAAAACAATATGTCTCCCCTTTGAAGGGTAGACATAATACATAGTAAGTTTCAGCTTATGTGACGGAGAAATGAAAATAGAAACAGAAAACTCCAAACAGACGGATGTACAGGCATCGCTGTACCATAAGATGTCCCGTTTAAAGACGGGCGTGTAAAATCCACTAGAAACAGGAAGCCAGTCAACAAATTACCATCTCTCCGGTCATACTTTAGAGGGTGTTCCCGGCTGCAAATATCTGGGTATCCACATCAACCAAGAGCTGTCATGGCAAGACCACATTAATTAGTCTGACAGCCGCCAGATCTGTTGGATTTCTGTGACGCAACCTAAGTAGCTACTACCCACAGGATGTCAAGGCATATACCACTCTTGTTAGACCTATCCTTGAATATGCCTTAAACACCTGGGACCCTTACTATCAACAATGTATCCAACAGCTGGAAAATGTACAGCATGCAGCTAGATTTACCACTGAAAACTAGTCCTCCAGAGACCCCGGATGTGTAACCAGCTTGCTACACCAGCTGGGATGGGAGCCAATGGAATACAAAAGAGACAGGGAAAGAGTCATAAATTCTCTACAAGATCACAAATCACTTAGTAGAGGTTCCTGTGCATCACCTGGTTCATTACACCACCAACATGACACGTGGTTGCTCCGTTAACATCAGACAAGGCAGCATCAGGATCGTTGTATATAAACATACATTCCTACCAGCCACCATCAGAACGCGGAACTCCATGCCGTCAGCGGTAAGGGCACTTGTATCTCTCAAGAGCTTCCGGAACGTGGTGCACACCATCTACAGCTCCGCTTTTCTTCACAAAACTACTTAGATACTTTCTGTTTTATCTACTGTAAATAAGTCTTAAAAGGAATTTTAGCTGTCCGCTCACTACGCACTGGAGTATCAAACACTGATTAAAATACGAATCCACTTCATTCTGGAAGAAGAGGGTGATGAAGGAAGAAGACGTACATAGAATTAAAACCTCAACAAGCAGACAGAAACGAAACGAACACACACATATACATACGCGCCGTGGCCGAGTGGTTAGAGCATCACGCTCAAAATCACACGGCCCTTCACCTCTGGGCGGCGCGGGTTCGAATCACGCTCGCGCCGGTAAGTGCAAAAGTTTCCCAATTTACTTGCGGAAGGTCGCTGGTCTCTTCCCAGGTGCGTTGTATCCGGGTTCTCTCTTCCACCAATAAAACTGGGCGCCACCAGATAACTGAAAAATTGTTGTGTATGACGGAAAACAGCAAACAATCAATCAATCAAGCCCCGCTCGTGCCATATCCGCGTCAAACCTAAGAAAATTAGTCTTCTGTGATCGTAATAAACTTTACTTATGTATAATACATATGTAAATATGCATATACATATATATATATATATATATAGTTTACGATAACGTGCCAATTTGATCGACGTTATTTTATGCGACGTATTGAACAAGAGGGCTCTGTCATGAACTCTGCCATATGTTTCGAGTTTTAATTTTAAAAATATACACTATGATTTTTATTTGAAAACTTTTATTGACTCTCTCCGAAAGTTTTTAATCAATTGTAAATGATTTAATGCGGCGGATGCTACGATTTGAAGAAGGATTTGTGGAATTGTATTTTTAAATAATTCAAGAGCAACCCATATTCATTCAATGAACTATACGCACGTTAACTCTGGATTCCCGCCTACATTTCAACTCGTATATTCTGAAAAGCTTTGCAATTTTGCTAATGAGATTTTTAAAAATGCAAAATATAATTCATTAGTATTTGATTATTAACTTTAATACTAGTGTCAATTAATTAATCTGATTAAAGAACACCTGGGAGTTGACGGAATAGAATTTGCCAATATTCACAGAAACTCGGGTGACCGCAAGCCAAGCGCAAAGCCTCGTACAATTACGGGAAAGCTGGTGAGATTTGAGCAGAAAGATTACATCCTTAGACAACAAAAAACAAAGAAAGAGGCAGGGATGGAAATACCTTTCTATATAACGCCGCAGGCTCCAGTTCAGATTAACGAAACCCGAAAGAAGCTGGTTGAACTAAACAATAAATACTGGAAGGAAAATGTTCAGACACGACTGATTGGAGATAAGCTCGTCTTTCCAAACGGAACTGTCTACAAAGACAAAGTAAGCACACCAACAGCTGAGGAAATTCTGC
Organism: Ostrea edulis; assembly: GCF_947568905.1. NCBI lineage: Eukaryota > Metazoa > Mollusca > Bivalvia > Ostreida > Ostreidae > Ostrea > Ostrea edulis. Next base: position 59,707,132 of record NC_079165.1, read on the forward strand.
AACTTGACCAAAAAGAGAGAGAGAAAATTGAGGAAATGGAGTCTGGACGCTCTAATACACACAGCGAGGGCAGAAACCAATTCAGCGCGGCCGCAGTTGAAGCAGACACCTATGCTAATGTTAGGAACTTCTACAAGAAGATTTCGATGGACCCGGTCTATGGGAAAGCCAACCACAACATCCTTATATACAGATTTAAGGACAATAACGGAATACTCCACGAAGGATATTGTGATGATGGAGAATTCGGGGCTGGTAGGAAAATGCTAAAACTTTTGCAAGACCAAAATATAGTGAATGTGTCCGTGGTAATTTCGCGTATGGTGGGAAGACATCTTGGTCCGAAACGAAATTATGGAAAAAATGTTGTTTGGTGCACTAAATAAACTATCATAAACGCACACGCTCCACGTCTCCGAATCCCAGCTGAATGCAGGTAACTGTGAAAATTTGACATTTAAAACAAAAAAGAACTTGGTATTATTTATATTTCTACTTGATTTGGATACTACGATCCTATAGAAAAGACTTTTGACTTATAACATGTGTATATATGTTTTTCATTGTTTGTTTCGTTAGACCGGAAACACTTTTTATTTAATGTCTCTTAATTTGCAACATGTCTTCATAATTTTCAAAAATGAATTAACATATCATCATAGATATACAGACAATATATATCTGCTTTTCCCCCTCTTTGTTGCTAAGGCCTATTTCCGAAAGCTTCTAAATGAATTCCGGGAAAAGTAGAGCTGTTGTGATAGGTTTATTCCTTGAGCTTTTATCTATCGTATTGTGTTTCCGGTGGCGAATCGGCCAAAAAAAAAAAATAGAATAAGGTAAACAAATAATTAGCTCTTTTGTTGGTCTGTATGACCGTATCACTAGAAACGGTTTTATCATGTTTTTTGTATGTATTCTGTCTCTTTGCTCTCTTTCTTTTTTCTTCTATACCTCTCATTCAAGCCGCTATTTGAAGCGTGTTTATTTTTTATGTTTAGGAAGGTTTTTCAAATACACGCACTTCACTCTTTACTAAAGATTGAATTACTTAGGGGTACTGGTCTGTCTCGGTCAATTCCCTACGACAATGGTTAATCAAACATATGCAAATGAATTAAAAATTCTCACAGTAAACTGTCAAGGTCTAGGAGACACGAACAAACGAAGAGATGTTCTAAAATATTTAAAAAATAAAAACTACAACGTATATTTTATTCAAGACACACATTTTATTGACATAGACGAAAATATGATAAAGACACAATGGGGATATAAGGCCTTCTTTAGCTCCTTTAGACCAAATTCAAGAGGAGTTGCTATATTTTTTAATAATAACTGTGAGATAGAAATCCACAATCAATACAAAGATGATAGTGGGAATTATATCATTTTGGATGCCACAGTAGAAGGAATAAGTTTCTTACTGATCAATATCTATGGTCCAAACTCTGACACTCCAGACTTTTATATGAACATCCAAAATAAGATTGAAGAGATGTACTCTTCTCAACATATTGTTATAGGGGGTGATTTTAATCTTATACTAAATAAGGAGTTAGACTCCATGAACTATAAGCACTTAAACAACCCAAAATCAAGACAATCAGTCTTTGGACACTTTTTGTCTGAAAGATGTCTTTCGTGAAGAAGATGGAACTATTGTTTATTTTGATGTTTGGGTTATACCATATATGCTCAAAGAGATCTAGCACTTTGTTAGGGGTTTCAATAATTTTGATCCAACTAGAAAACACTTCTTTCCAGAAATTATTATTATCAATGTTCTTAATACAAAAAAGGAATTATCAATGTTCTCAACACAAAAAGGATCTGATTATTATGAACTCAGACACTTGTAACACAAAAAACTACTAGTAGCATGATTTCATTAGCCAATGAACACACAAAAACGGTAAAAAAAAATGTCGATAAAAAATCTCCAGTTATCAGACCAGCTGAAAATTTTCAAATCTCCAGTTGTGGCAGGACAGTTCTGTCACAGGTCTGAGAAGGAGAAAAACCTTCTAGGTACTTTGTAAGTTTAGAATCAAGAAATTATATTAGTAAGCTAATACCAAAAATTGAAAAAGAAGATGGTACAATTTGCACTGATCAATTTGATATACTAAATGAATCCAAACTTTTTTATGAAAATCTATATAAAAAAAGATAAACTATAGAAAAAGAAAATATTCACAAAAGATTAAAGGATTATGATATCCCAAAATTTACTAAGAAAGAATCAGATAGTCTCGAAGGTCCAGTAACAAAATTGGAAGTTTTAAATTTTTTAAAACAAATGAAAAATGATAAGAGTCCAGGGGCCAGATGGCTTCTCGTCCGAGTTTTTTAAGTTCTTTTGGAAAGATTTAGGCTGCTTTATCACAAGAGCCATTAATAATTCTGCAGATATTATGCAGTTTACAGAACCTAATAAACTTGGCATAATTACATGCATACCAAAAATTGTAAAGCCTAAACAGTATTTGAAAAACTGGCGTCCAATAAGCCTCCTAAATGTTCTATACAAAATAGCTTCAGGATGCATTGCTGGAAGATTAAAAATATTTTTAGACAAATTAATCAATAGGGATCAATCAGGTTTTTTAAAAGGAAGATTTATAGGGGAAAATATTAGGCTGGTGCAAGATTTAATGCAATATACAGAATATAATCAAATTCCTGGTTTGTTAATGTTGATAGACTTTGGAAAAGCCTTTGACTCAATCTCCTGGGACTTTATATATGAAACTCTTGACTTTTTCAATTTTGGTACATCAATAAAAAACTGGATAAAAACCTTCTATAATGACATAAAGTCTTGTGTCATACAAAATGGAATAACCTCAGAGTATTTTCACCCCAAAAGAGGCTGTAGGCAAGGTGACCCCATATCACTTTATCTTTTCTTACTCTGTGCAGAAGTCCTTGGAATAATCATAAGAAATAATAAAGATATAAAAGGAATAACAATTGAGGGTGAGGAATACAAATTATCACAGTATGCTGATGATACCTCATTGTTCTCAGATGGATCACCTGAATCCATGGACGGTATCCTCAGAGAACTAGATTACTTCGCCAATGTCTCTGGTCTTAAAATAAATTTCTCTAAAACTAAAATGGTATGGATTGGCAGTAAAAAAAATTTCAGATGAAGTTTTCCATCATTCCAGATGGAAACTTGACTGGAAAAATACAACCTTTGATTTGTTGGGGATTAAATTTTCTGTAGACCTTAATGAAGTAGTTGAAATGAACTATAACACAAAATTATCTGAAATTAAGCACCTCATAAATCAATGGAAATTAAGAAAGTTAACTCCTATTGGAAGACTTGTTGTGATAAAAACTTTGATTATACCAAAGTTGAACCATTTGGTACTTACTATACCAAACCCTGACCCAGAATATATCAAGAAATTTGAAATAGAAATCTTCAGCTACCTATGGGGAAGTAAAATTCATAAAATTAAAAAAAAATACTATCATACAAGAATATAGAAACGGAGGATTAAAAATGATAGATTATACAGAATTTATTACAGCTTTAAAATCAAGTTGGATTAGAAGAATTCTTCACTCAAATTCAAAATGGGTACAATTACTTGAGGCAGAGTTGAAAACAAATATTAGTAATATATGGTCAAGAGGGACTGACTACGTCCTCACAATATGTAAAACAATAAATAATAATTTCTGGAAAGAAGTGTTTTCTAGTTGGATCAAAATTATTGAAACCCCTAACAAAGTGCTAGATCTCTTTGAGCATATATGGTATAACCCAAACATCAAAATAAACAATAGTTCCATCTTCTTGAAGAGTTATTTTAAAGCTGGTATGATATATGTAATTGATCTTTTTGATTCTGATGGCAACTTCAAAAGTTTCAAGGCACTCAGTGATTCAGGTATCAAAACAAATATTGTAGAATATGCAGAACTAGACATGTAAATATAAAAGAAATTAGAAAAAAAATTTATGCCTTTTATCCCTAAATCAATTTCTATATTTTTAGCTCACCTGAACCGAAGGTTCAAGTGAGCTATTCTGATCACATTTTGTCCGGCGTCCGTCTGTCTGTCTGTCCATCTGTCTGTAAACTTTTCACATTTTCGACTTCTTCTCCAGAACCACTGGACCAATTTCAACCTAACTTGGCCAAAATCATCCTTGGGTGAAGGGCTTTCAAGTTTGTTCAAATGAAGGGCCATGTTCCTTTCAAAGGGGAGATAATCACAAAAATGCAAAAATAGGGTGGGGTCATTTAAAAATCTTCTTCTCAAGAACCACTGGGCCAGAAAAGCTGAAATTTACCTGAAAGCTTCCTGACATATTGCAGATTCAAGTTTGTTCAAATCATGGCCCCCGGTGGTAGGATGGGGCCACAAGGGGGGGTCAAAGTTTTACATACAAATATATAGGGAAAAACTTTAAAAATCTTCTTCTCAAGAACCACTAAGCCAGAAAAGTTGAGATTTACATGAAAGCTTCCTGACATAATGCAGATTCAAGTTTGTTCAAATCATGGGCCCCTGGGGTTGGATGGGGCCACAATAGGGGATCAAAGTTTTACATACAAATATATAGGAAAAATCTTTAAAAATCTTCTTCTCAAGAACCACTAAGCCAGAAAAGCTGATTTTTACATGAAAACTTTGACATAGTGAAGATTCAAGTTTTTTCAAATCATGGCCCCCGGGGATAAGATGGGGCCCCAAGGGGTGGATCAAAGTTTTACACACAAATATATAGGGAAAAACTTTAAAAATCTTCTTCTCAAGAACCACTAAGCCAGAAAAGCTGAGATTTACATGAAAGCTTCCTGACATAATGCAGATTCAAGTTTGTTTAAATCATGGCCCCCGGGGGTTGGATGGGGCCACAATAGGGGATCAAAGTTTTACATACAAATATATAGGGAAAATCTTTAAAAATCTTCTCAAGAACCACTAAGCCAGAAAAGCTGAGATTTACATGAAAGCTTCCTGACATAATGCAGATTCAAGTTTGTTCAAATCATGGGCCCCTGGAGTTGGATGGGGCCACAATAGGGGATCAAAGTTTTACATACAAATATATAGGAAAAATCTTTTAAAATCTTCTTCTCAAGAACCACTAAGCCAGAAAAGCTGATTTTTACATGAAAACTTTCTGACATAGTGAAAATTCAAGTTTGTTCAAATCATGGCCCCCGGGGATAAGATGGGGCCCCAGGGGGTGGATCAAAGTTTTACACACAAATATATAGGGAAAAACTTTAAAAATCTTCTTCTCAAGAACCACTAAGCCAGAAAAGCTGAGATTTACATGAAAGCTTCCTGACATAATGCAGATTCAAGTTTGTTTAAATCATGGCCCCCGGGGGTTGGATGGGGCCACAATTGGGGATCAAAGTTTTACATACAAATATATAGGGAAAATCTTTAAAAATCTTCTTCTCAAGAACCACTGAGCCAGAAAAACTGAGATTTATATGAAAGCTTCCTTATATAATGCAGATTCTAAATTGTTAAAATCATTGTCCCCTGGGGTAGGATGGGGCCACAATAGGGGATCAAAGTTTTACATACAAATATATAGGAAAAATCTTTAAAAATCTTCTTCTCAAGAACCACTGAGCCAGAAAAGCTGAGATTTATGTGAAAGCTTCCTGATATAGTGCAGATTATAAATTGTTAAAATCATGGCCCCCGGGGGTCGGATGGGGCCACAATAGGGGGTCAAAGTTTTACATACAAATATATAGGAAAAATCTTGAAAAATCTTCTTCCCAAGAACCACTGAGCCAGAAAAGCTGAGATTTATATGAAAGCTTTATGATATAGTACAGATTCTAAATTGTTAAAATCATGGCCCCCGGGGATCGGATGGGGCCACAATAGGGGGTCAAAGTTTTTTTGTGTTTTTTTTTTTTCGTTTTTTGTTTGTTTGTTGATATAGTGCAGATTCAAGATTGTTAAAATCATGGACCCCGGGGATTGGATGGGGCCTCAAGGGGGTCATCAAAGTTTTACATACAAATTTATAGGAAAAATCTTTTAAAATCTTCTTCTCAAGAACCACTGAGCCAGAAAAGCTGAGATTTATATGAAAGCTTCCTGATATAGTGTAGATTATAAATTGTTAAGATCATGGCCCCCGGGGGTCGGATGGGGCCACAATAGGGGGTCAAAGTTTTACATACAAATATATAGGAAAAATCTTTAAAAATCTTCTTCCCAGAACCACTAAGCCAGAAAAGCTGAGATTTATATGAAAGCTTTCTGATATAGTGCAGATTCAGGTTTGTTAAAATCATGGCCCCCTGGGGTAGGATGGGGCCCCAATAGGGGATCAAAGTTTTACATACAAATATATAGGAAAAATCTTTAAAAATCTTCTTCTCAAGAACCATTGGGCCAAAGAAGTTCACATTTACATGAAAGCTTTCTGACATAGTGTAGATTCAAGTTTGCAAAAACCATGGCCTCCAGGGGTAGGTTTGGGGCCATAATAGGGATTACGGTTTTACATGCAAATAGATATGGAAAATCTTCTGATATGGACCAAGGTGACTCAGGTGAGCGATGTGGCCCATGGGCCTCTTGTTTAAAAATGAAAAGGGCTGCAAAGATATGTACAATGTTTTAATTGATAAAAAACGGGTACCAATTACTTCAGTATCAAAATGGGTTGAGAATGGTGATCTGTTTAATGAGATAGAATGGAATAAAATATTTGAGCTCCCCTTTAAGGTAGCAAAAGAGTCAAAGTATCAATGGTTACAATTTCAAATACTTCATAGAACAATTCCTACCAATAATTATCTTTTTAAACTTTAATTAATAGACTCCCCCATTTGTACATTTTGCAAAAGTAACATAGAAACAATTGATCACTTGTTTGTAGAATGTTTTGAAGTAAAGGAGATCTGGTGTGCAATTGAAGACTGGTTTCTCAATAAATTTAATAAACCAATTATATGTGATAGACAAGCCATACTATTTGGCAAATACAATAACAGAAACTTATACAAAGTACAAAATTTACTAATACTTATTGTAAAGTATTACATATTTGCAAGTAGGTATAAAATGGCTCCAAAACTAAATGTTTGTGCTGTCAAAAAACATATCATTGATAGATTTTATATAGAGAAATCTATGTTGCTAAAAAGCTGTAAATATACTGAATATGAGAAATACTGGCAGAATATATGTGATTTGCTTTAATTATGTACAGTTAACAAATAACAATTGCTTTATATGAAATGATTGAGACTGATCAGTAGACCAGGCAAAATTCTTCCCCTTACTCCCCTTATCTCTCTCTCTCTCTCTCTCTCTCTCTCTCTCTCTCTCTCTCTCTCTGTCTCTCCTTCTCTCTCCCCATCTTTTCGAAATTAAATACCTTTCACATTATACATGTACATATGCACTCCTAAATATACACATATATGTTTGTACTTGCTTGAAATATGTATATACTATATTATCATGTATTGTTAATATGTAAATGTTTATTTATTGTGAAAGCAAAAAAATAAATGAATTACAAAAAAAATTAATTAATTGCTCTCAATTACAACTCCTTTGATTAGGGGGTAGATAAATCTGTTCCTTGAAATCAGGCATTAAAACGTAATATATTTTAAATGCTTAATGAAATAAATAAATAACCATTCAATTTGTCAAATTACTAAAGTATTATTGAGTAAAAAATGGTTAAACTTGGAAATCTATTTGATAACCTTAAAAAATACGTGTGAACATTATCACCGTGTTTTGGTCTGTAAACATATGTCCCCTCCCCCATGAAACAACAAAAGTTTTGGTATAAATTTGCTAGATGACAATTTGTTTTTTACTGGGGCGGGATTAAAAATATTTTTTGTTTTCCATTGATTCCTAAAGTGAAATACGTGGTTTTAATCCAAATTATAGTTATCTCTCTTTGTTTTGTCAAATAAATCAATGAAAATTCATATATATATTTATATTATCATAAAAATCATTTAAAAATGATAACTTAAAAATTGACCAGAATGTAGGCGGCGAACCAATACTTTCGCTCGCAGTTCTATACCGATCAGAATTGGGTTTGTGTTTACATATAGATTCAATCTAAATTAAATGAATATCAATCATGTACATGACGTGGATACCTGAAGCTAAACTGGTGTGTATCTGTACAATATGTTCATTTTTTCCGAGTGCACTAGATGTATGTTCAGCGAAGGCACACGCACTAAACAATGTTACATTGGATGAAGTAAAAAAAAAAAAGCATGAAATCCATTCAGACGTATAGTGTGCAAAAAAATTTTTTTTTTTTAAACTATCTTGAAAAGTTTCTAAATTCAAGACATGACAATGGAACCGAGAGTGAAGCTTGTAGGAAGTGATAAGATTTACAAACAATGTGATAAGTTCTACGCAAGATTTGACACTGTCACAATGAAAATCTAGCTAAAAAATAATTTTGCAGATGATAATCAATGTTTCAGCATATTACACGTGTATCTCTCTACACGAATTATTTGGGGGGGGGGGGGGGGGGGGTTATGATAATTGTTTCTCATATAAAAAATCTTTCAATGCATTAGTATTGGCGCAAATGTAAGTTTGAATCATAAATCATGGTCCTTGTCTTGGAGTCCACATGGGAGAGGATCGTATATTTTGGCACCCCTCCCCCTTTCTACCTCTTGCTACATGCCGATTTAGTCAGAGACATCATGAAAATAATCTTTGTTTCCCCGTCTAATAAATGAATGAACAATTCTTTTTCAGCCAGTTTCTAATGATGAACGAAGTAGTGACAGTCTAAATAGTACCAAAATCAATCCCCTAATGACTGTGCATTAACATGTACAATGTATATTTAATACCGTCAGTTATCATGGAAAGCGTATATAGCAATGTATAACTTGTATAGGCAATGCCTGTTGACCAATCCAATTATGTTTTCTACATAATAAAATATTGTTTTCAAAAAATATCGTCAGTCAAAAGTTTACATCGTCCAGCAGTTTGTTGTCAAAATAGTGAAAGGTGTAAGACATAATCAATACTTAAAATCATAACCTATCCGTATAGTCACAGGTATCTGAATTGTAATCAATTACACGTGTATATATTAATTTCATATATACCGGTATATATATGTCTCCTGATAAAGACGCGGGTTACGTCGAAAGAGTTTTACGTAATCAACAGTGTCGTGGCCTTATCAGTGCTTATATATATACATCATAGGCGTAGCTTGGGTTCGAATATTACCGAAGCAGGGGGTCTGGGGGGCTGAGCCCCCCAGAAGCTATCTAACAACGTAAAAGGTGTTTTTTTTTTTACCGAGGCAGTTGCCTCGGTTGCCTCAATGGAAGCTACACCACTGTATACATGTATATAAAGCACTAAAACCCAACAACACTCAAGATCCAAAGTGTCGGATCTAATAGTAGATACAAGGTCAAATTTATAAGGATATAAAAAGCACTAAAAATGACCAACGACACGAACAGCGGTGAATTGTCTGACAGTGAGAATATGTGATAATTAATCACATTCCATGTGTTAATATACTGGATCACGTGTTCTACTGCATGGTCCTATTTAAAAATATATAATACCTATGTAACCGTTCTTGAATATGAATTTCACAAGATGGTTGTAGGGTAGTGAGTTCATTTATTTCATCAATCATACGGAGTAAAACATATACGAGATGAGATGACATGAGATGTGATGACCCTAAAACAATGACAATATATAAACATACAAACAACACAAAGACAATACTAAGACATGATATTTCAACAATAACAAATACACAGAACATTCAATTAATAGAAATTAATGTTTAGGCCATTAATTTATAGTTTACATTATTTCTGTGATTAAAATATAGTAATTAGATTAGGTCAATTATATGTACATTACATACCGGTTTATGGAACGGAGTTAGCCCCTTATACAGTGTTGGCTCAAAACTGGGCTTTATATATACTGACCTATTAAAACAGCAATTATAACAATATTCACAAAACCTTCTCATTTAAGGATACAGGAATTAAAATAAAAACTTGCAATAGCTGAATAGATATTCATAACATTTAGCAGCTTCCATTCTTCTCTTTCATACAAGTTTGGCAATTTATTTAAAATATAACTTCTCATTCATTAATTACTTATATAGAATTAAATAAGTGATTTTATAGATTTTAAATAGCTTATTTTACTTACAGGTAAAGGTGTTGTATAGAACAATCCAAGTACTTTTAGATTTATGAAATGTAGTAGTCACACCTATGTAAGACAAACTATTCTTCTACTGGTCTAGCAACTCACTAACTACTCACTTTGAAAAAGAATACCTGCAAGCACCCTGAAATTCCCGCCAGGGTCTACCATTGGCCAAAATACAAATAACCAGCCAATAGAAATTTAAACCCAGTACATTACCTATTAAAATGTACATACTCTCACCTAGGCTATTCAATACCTGAGACCTGGACTTAACCATTATAAGAAATAGGGGTGTTTAGGTTTATTTAAACACATACACACAAAAACTGTAGTTAGTAGCGCTGCGCATGAATGAATGCAAGCATGAATGAATGAATGAGAATCTGAATTAAATCAAAGTATAATGTAAAATAATAAAACAAAAGTCCAACTATCACACCTATACCAGTCATTGGTTTCGATTTCCATCATTAAGTCGTGGAGCAGGTGTTCAAGTATTAGAGCACACTTTTCACACATACGGAGGCCTGCATTTATACTCTACCCATCCCGCCCACCTATTTAGTGGCATGTGCACAAAACATCACTAAAGAACTATGTCCGAATCATGCGGATCTACAGTGGGGGGTCCAGCCCCCCTCCTCCTCCTAATTGAATTACATATATTACATCTGTGTGCTAAGTAATGAGGACAGAATCAGATCACAATAATATCATCGTAAAATCATCTGTACAAAACTAGAATGATTGTTTGATATCGTTTGATATCCTTCTATTTTCAATTTACAAAATTACAGGTGATTAATGTAATAATTCTCTTCATATTCGATACTCATTCTCATTATTTTACTATACCTGTATATATATATATATATATATATATATATATATATATATATAGTTCCCTTTTCTATTTAGTTTTCATTTCTATGTAAATATTCTATCGTCCTGAGGAAGGGACAGTTCCTGATTGTGTGCAGGATTGGACAAAACAAGATGGCAGACGGCAGTTCCAAACAAAGGTATTTCACCGACTTATTAGACGACGAATTTATGAATTTAAAACACTGCCTGGCCAGGGAGGCATCATTAAATTGATTGGTTGTTGGAATTCTTACTCATGTACACCACAGGGGCTAAGCCCGTTTTGGGCCCGAACTCTGTGATACCATCAATATAGAAAGGGGTCTAACTCTGACACAGATAAAAAAAAACTAACCACTCGCTTCAAATGTCTATAAAATCTTAAACAAGGCAAGCTATGCGTAATTTGTCGTTTTCTTTGCATGGATTAATGTTTTAACTACTTGCATGTCAAATTTGAAGTCACTGGTTCTTAAAATAACAAAGATATACGTCATCGTTCTCTCGATTTCACTTGTTTATTTTTACTAGGACATTTACCGGTCCAGGTCACGGAGTCGTTTCTCGCCTATGACAGCAGCGAAATTCAGACTAGTATGGAAGATTTCGGACCTGTCAATTAAAATTTCACATCAATTATACGCTACTTACATCCTCATACTTTAATAATGTTCTTTGTGTAGACGTTACACGACTTATTTTTCCTCACAGAGTTCGGGCCCAAAACGGGCTTAGCCCCTGTGATGTACACGTACAACTGTAAATTCATTGATCGAAGCTGACGATGTTGCCTCGATAGAATTCGAAGCGGGCGAAGATGTTTGTAATAAGGCCAACGATAAAAATTGTTGAGTTTCCGCTAACGTTCCAGAAAAAAATAGGGTAGGTAGGTAGGAAATAAATTTTTTTTTTTTTAAATTTTATTTTTTCAAAGTATGCAAAAACATTGTAAACACTAACAAGTGTAGACTGTGTAGTATAGGAAGGAGGAGAAAATCTTTTGCTGGACCGGGAATCGAACCCGGGACCCCTGCATTACTAGGCAGGTGCTCTAACCACTGAGCTATCCAGGCCGATATCCACGGTCCGTATAGCCCTAATTACTACATTCCTCCCTCCTTAAGATCAATTATAATTTTATAATTGTCTTTCAATATCAACCCAGGTTCTTTTCGCCCCTGATAGGCCAACCTGCACCATTAGGGATGGTCAACGGCACCAAATGTAGTATGGGAAGGAGAAAATCTTTGGCTGGACCCCTGCATTTCTAGTCAGGTGCTCTAACCACTGAGCTATCCAGGCCGATTTCCACGGTCCGTATAGCCCTAATTACTGCACAAGTTAAATGTTCTATTGAATTTTATACTTTCAAAATAAAATTTCGCTTAAATTGCATTGCAAGTAAACTTTCAATCATAACATTTCACCCGTTATTGGCTGAGGATTATTTCCAGATGTTTTATAAGAAACTATATTTTTCAATGAAACATATCTAGCATAAAACACAAATTTAAGTTAACTCCTCTATGCCACTATGTTCTACAAGTACCAGATATATTGTTTCTACATTTAGATTGGTTGTCATAGGAATACTTCTATTGGATATGTTTGACAGGGAAATAATGTGATGGTTTTGAAAAATATATATTAAATCATCACCAAAATATCAACATCATTAACATATTTTAAGTTTATTAATACATTTCTGAATGTATTTTCACAATCTAAATGGAACAAGGGTAGGAAGACAGTCTGGGTAGATCCCACTTATCCTAATGGGATCCAACTCTCTTCCAGCTAAAACTTTTTACCGGACAAATTTTTATTTTAAAAACAATCTGCACATCTTTTTTTCCTCTCGGCTCTCACCAGCCATCAACAACTCGAATGCGCTCACTGCTTTATTTGCGACCTTTTTTTTTATAGTGTTTTCAGTTAGAACTGCAGCAGAAACCAAGGATGTGCATACAAATTTGACAGACTGGACATTCATGTCTGTCACTCTGCATCATGACCTCCATATAAAACTAGGGTCCCCGTCTAATGCCCGTTGAAATGATAGCATAAGACAGTGCATGGCTATAAATAGCCACCGTCTAAAAACAACATAGGAGTTGGCAATTTTAACAAAAGAAAGTCTTCTATGAAAACATGACACTTTGCAGAGTCTCTCGACCGTCTGTTAACTTCAATTGTTCAATCATCGTTGCGTGAGCACGCATGGAGGTACTAGCCACTGGGTCAACCATCATCCATGCTGTTAGTTAGAAACATTATCAATGTTGTTTAAACGCTTGACACAATACCATGCAATTTTGTATATCATTAAGCGTTTGAATGACTTCATCTCAATGTCTAACTAAAACGAAAACCAAGAACCGGGAATATATTTTTTCCGGGAAAATGACGATTTTCTTTTTTAAATATCGAAAAAAAATTCTAGGGTCGGGGCTATAATTTAGGGTCGGTCGGGTTAGCGGAAACACAACACATTTTATCAGTGGCCTAATATTTTCATGCATTTTAAGAAAGATAATTTCGGTAAAATAGACTCTGCACATATCTTTTGATGAAAATTTGAACCAGTGTATGCGACTTGTCCCTTAAATCGCCTTGGCTAAATAAATATCTTGACTTGAACATTTGCTAATACGGACATACGGAACCAAATCTCCTAGCAGCATGTAACCAGCACGCTAGACAGCTCGACCATCTAGGCAAGTCAAAAAACTTGCTTTCGATGACGATGGAATTCTCACCACGCAGTCACACGCTACACGGTCATTGAGAATGGAAATGGAATACATTTATTTAACGTACATTTAAGAGGATCATATATGATACACATTGCATTTGAAATATTTCATATAAAGGACAGAAATGTTCATTTAAGAGTTCATTGCTATTTCTGTGCTTTATATATATATATATATATATATATATATATATATATATATATATTGTCAAAAACGCATCGTCCACGATTTTACGGCACAATCATCGTTCATGCAAGTCAATTTGGCCTTATTTCAGTATTAAGGATAGTAAAAAAAAAATCTTAATTCCTGCTGCAATCCATTGCATATTAACTCTTCCAAACATGGAAGGAAGTAATGATTCGCAATCATCAATATAAAAAGATTTGAGTAGACATTAAAAAAAAATGATACTATGTAACGGATTATCAGAAAAATCATGATATTGTATCGGGCAATATTGCCACTGCGCTCCTGCAATGTAAATTTTAGCACATGGATTATCTGTCTGTTGGCAACGTAACACTGTGCGAATGCCTACTATGTCAGTACCTAAGAGACTGACATCGGACTAATAGGCAACACAGGAATCTTTCTCTCTCGTTTGATATACATGATACAGATCAACGATACAAATAAAATAAATCAATGTATGCACCCAGGGATGCATGAGCCGAGTTGCATGGGATACATTGTAAAGTCAGGAATGATGTGGCATATTTATAATTGTGAAGAACTAATTTCAGTTTTAAACTTTTCCAGTTACTGTCCAGAAACCATATTTGTCTGAAGTTTTCAATCTATTTTCGATCACCGTGACCTTGGCCTTTGACCTTTTTTCTCCCAAATCAATAGGGGCCTTGCTTTGCTGGTATCCCACAATATATCCAAGTTTCATTTGATTCAAATTAAAAATTTTCGAGTTATCCTCCGGAAACCAAATTTTTTTGGAATTTTAAATCTATTTTCGGTCACTGTGATCTTGACCTTTGACCTATTTTCTCCAAAATCAATAGAGGTCTTTCTTACCTTGTACATAACAATATCTATAAGTATCAGTTGATTCGGATTTAAACTTTCTGAGTTATCATCCGGAAACCAAATTTTTCTGAAATTTTCATTCTATTTTCGGTCACTGTGACATTGACCTTTGACCTATATTCTCCAAAATCGATAGGGGTTTTCCTTACCTGGTACCCAACAATATATCAAAGTTTCATTTGATTCGGATTTAAACTTTCTGAGTTACCATCCGGAAACCAATTGTTGACGCCCGCCCGCCCGCCCCATCATCAAACCAATAGTCGAGTTCAACTTCGTTGCAACTCGGCTAAAAATGATGCTATAAGATGTGACATAGATTGCTTTTGATTGCGTGCATTGCACTCGTACATTTCTATAAATAACCAATGAATCCGCTCGGTAGAGCTAGTTACTTGTGTAGATCTGTAATACAGCAGGGGCGTCTTACCCACATAAGTTTACACTCTATTCTGCGCATAAAGTCGGACATGTGTCATGAATCAAACTGTCGTACGTATGTACAACAAAATAAAAATATAACTACACTTTTTTTTTATTATGAAAGGTTAAAGTTATAATAGCTCTCAATCTGAAAATTCTATTTTGTTATAAAAGTGTGCTATTTAGACTATTACGATAGTTTTGTATGTAACTTTAACCATAGTCATTGATAAAATTAAAATTAAGTTTAAGAGTTTATCAAAATAAAGATTTCGGTTCTATTGAATATATGGCATTACACAGAAATCAATTTTTGTATGGAAAGACAATAATGTAATCTTGCTTCATTCAGAGCCTCTGGATGGGTTTTCAAACACAAATATTAATAACAAAAGTTTATTAACCTTATTTTTCTGTCATTGATATAGTAAATCACAATTTTGCAACAAAAAATTTCAAAAATGAGAGCTAGTATTACTTTAATTAAAGATTGTGAAAATGAGAAGACGAAAAAACCACATGCACACTAAATATATCACAAAGCCGTCGTTTCCAGCTCCAATAGTGAGCTCTATATATCGGGACTATTGAATTTGTGACAGTTCATATACATGTGCATTATATATTTTGACACCACCCATGGAATATCATACGATGATTCAATACTTATATATAAATGATAATCCTTTTTTTTCCAAATCTATATAGTTATTTAGGATAAAGGAAAAAGTGTGAAACCACAAGTGAAAAATCTTATCTACCGATGTTACTTTTTCCTTAAATATTGGTAAAATAATTCCATTTGACATGCTCCCCCGAAAAATCTAAGCTGACAACCTACATTTTTTTCCTTAGGATATTTTAAGATGAATATCTTCCTGCTGTCATACTTTTATATTGTACAGGAGAATCCCCCCCCCCCCACTTTTTTTTTATATTACGAATTTTTCACTGCCTACTTTTGAAGTCCCCCAACGGAAAATCAAAGTTGATGACCGTATGTTTTTTCATTGATTTTAATTCATTTATGTATGTTTTACAGTATATCAAAATTTGAATAAAATCTGTATATAGTAGAAACAAATTAGGTCCTTCGTCCATCATTATTAGATAATAATAAAAGTAATTTTAAAAATGGCAGTTATTCCCTGAGGTTTAGTAGATGTTTGACAGGGCTGACACTTTTACAAGCAGTCGGCCCTGCATGTCATTTTACAACGAGTTCCAAACACTATACGTTTTATTCTTAGAGGACTTTTTGTCCTTGTTAAAATGTTGGATAAAACGAACCCACAAACTATATGTTTCTAATAAAACTACAGTAGTATTGTTATATTTCAATCAAATGTGCAAATGTTCTCAATCATACTGTAGTATGTATAGTTTACCAACAATTCAACATATTGTTGTTTGTGGTTTGTAATTATATACTCAATATCTTATATTATGTCATTGCATAATTAATGAAAATTAACAAAAAATACATGATTGTCTTAACCGCTGATTCTCCTTTTTCTGCCTTCTTAATTCTGCACCACGCTCATCAGCACACACCTCCAACTGAGTGTACAAAAATATACGTTGTTATCTACACCAAAAGTGTATGCTTGATTAAATCTAGCGCACCACAACGTAATATTTGCATGTTGCACGCGCGTCAAGGACTTCTTGTTCATCTGACTCACATCGAAAATATGCAAGCAGATAATTTATGGGGGTAAGTTTATGGTTTGATCGTTTTAAGTCGACACGATCGATTGTATGGCAGATTTGGTCCGTACATATTTAAATGGTGGATGTGTATAATAGGGGTATGTAAATAAAGTAAATATATTTGAAGTGCATACATGCCATCTTGCCTCGCTTTAGTTTATTTGATAAAATTGTTCAGTGTCGCAGTCGAATGAAACATTGCGAATCTTTTTTCTCTCTGTCCAAACACTTGATATTGCATGTAATGGGTTACAGTCTGAATATACATGTATATTTAAAACTTTAAAAAGGGCATTACATGTAACTGTCACTTTGTCGCCAAAAATTAAATTTGATGAAAATTGACCTCATCTTATATATTTCAGTAATAACACCAGTATTTAATGATTTCATACATTTTTTTATACTCCCATCTTTAGTCGGGATGTAATATGGTTTGGCGATCGTGTCCGTCCGTCCGTCTGTCTCGCTTCGTGTCCGGCTCGTAACTCAAATACTATGAGACCTATATTGTAGAATCATCAAACTTTTTCAGCTGATACATCTTGGGTAGAGGGTGGTTTGCACTTTAACGTTAGGTCACGGTGACTTTCCAATAAGACGATATGGCCAAATATGGCAAAATCCTGCCCGAGTCGTAACTGGACAATTATTTGGTCTAGAATAATCAAACTTGGTCGTTAATGCATTTTAAGAAGAAGGTGTGTTGCGCCCTAAATCAAGACCATTGTGACCTATAATTAGGTGATATGGTCATATATGCAGGCTTTCAAGCGGGCCCTTATTTTCCTTATTTTCCTACTACAGCCCTTATTTTCCTTATTTGAGCTTTAGAATCTTAAAAAAGCCCTAATTTTTTGTTGAAATTCCTACATTTTCAAATTCTAAAAGTTTAGATAAATTTGACATTAAGTAAGTGTTGGAATTTATTAAATTTAGTCTTAGTATACTTTCAGAAAATGAATATGTTGATTAACTGTACATCTCAGAAGACATCTTGATGGTTATCAGCTATATTCAGCATTGATTGTGAGCTATGGGAGTCCACCTGAATTATATCATGGTTTGTGCTGAATGCCAAATTTGGCTGTTGATGACTACTGGTATGATCTTCTGAGTGGGTAATTAGTTTTTATACGCCCGTCTTAAGACGGGACGTATTATGGTATGGCGTTCATGTCCGTCCGTCTGTCCGTCCGTCTGTTAGCCTTTTCGTGTCCGACCCGTAACTTAAATACTACAAGGCCTAGAATCATCAAACTTTGTCTGTAGATACATCTTGGGTAGAAGGTGTGTCGCACATTAAAACCAGGTCACTGTGACTTTTCATTAAGAAGATATGGCCATATATGGCAAAAACTTGTCCGGCTCATAACTTGAAAACTATTAGACCTAGAATCACCAAAATTGGTCAACTAATGCATCTTAGGTAGAAGGTGTGTCGCATCCTACTTTAAGGTCACTGTGACATTTAATTAAGGTGATATAAAAAAAAATGTTTTAATGGGTACAATCTATACTGTTAACAATATGTGACGGGCGTATCATGTGCCGTGGCGGTGCACTTTATTGTAATATTGCTCTTGCAAATAATTAATGGTGAGTAAAACATTTTTTCTTTCCTATTGATTTGTAAATTTAACCCTTATTTTTGTCTAAAAAGCCCTTAAAAATCCTTAAAAAGGCCCTTATTTTTTGATAATTTTGCCCTAAAAATGGCCCTTATTTTTTGCAAAATGTCACTTGAAAGCCTGTATATGGCATAACTCTTTTTTGGGGTTTATGTAAATATGAGTCCTAGAATCAACAAACTATGTCAATTTGTGCATCTGTATAGAAATGTAAATTATAGCTTAAAATCAGGCCATAAAAATGTTTGAAATGGTAAGTATTTGCAAAAAAGCAATGTTTTAAGGGAGGTAATCCCTAAATATGTTAGAGAGCAATTCCGTAACCTTGCTTAATAATTATTACTTCAAGAAATACACATTTTTATACGCCCGTCGAAGTATGGTATGACGTCGTCCGTCCGTCTGTCCGGATCTTGTGGGCAGGATACAGACTGAACCATAAGCCCTAGAACTTTACAACTTGGTACATTTGATCACCATGATGAGAGGAAGATGCCTATTGTTTTTCAAGGTCAAAGGTCAAGGTCGTAGTATCACTTATTAGGAAAACCTTGTGGGCAGGATACAAACCGAACCGTAAGCTCCAGGATATTATAACTTGGTATATTTGATCACCATGATGAGAGGAAGACGCCTATTGTTTTTCAAGGTCAAAGGTCAAGGTCGTAGTATCACTTTTTAGGAAAACCTTGTGGGCAGGATACAAACCGAACCGTAAGCTCCAGGATATTATAACTTGGTATATTTGATCATCATGATGAGAGGAAGATGCCTATTGTTTTTCAAGGTCAAGGTCGTAGTATCACTTTTTAGGAAAACCTTGTGGGCAGAATACAAACCGAACCGTAAGCTCCAGGATATTATAACTTGGTATATTTGATCACCATGATGAGAGGAAGATGCCTATTGTTTTTCAAGGTCAAAGGTCAAGGTCGTAGTATCACTTTTTAGGAAAACCTTGTGGGCAGGATACAAACCGAACCGTAAGCTCCAGGATATTATAACTTGGTATATTTGATCACCATGATGAGAGGAAGATGCCTATTGTTTTTCAAGGTCAAAGGTCAAGGTCGTAGTATCACTTATTAGGAAAACCTTGTGGGCAGAATACAAACCGAACCGTAAGCTCCAGGATATTATAACTTGGTATATTTGATCATCATGATGAGAGGAAGGTGCCTATTGTTTTTCAAGGTCAAAGGTCAAGGTCGTAGTATCACTTTTTAGGAAAACCTTGTGGGCAGGATACAAACCGAACCGTTAGCATATTTATGAAGTAGCGCATTCTAAGGATATCCCTCTTTATATCTTGATATCCATTTCTACAAGCAAAATAATGAATTAGCTCACAGAGGACAGTGCTAACTTCACTAAAATATGAATCCCACTAAAATATGTTTTCCTTGAGCAAAATCTACGAGCGTATTATGCCACGTTGGCGTTGCTCTTGTTTCATGAAATATAGCTACACAGCAATTGATATGAATACTTATTTTGTTTCTAGACTAACATTCATGATATAAATATATGCAGTTTTGTACCACAAAATTTGCGAAGATTTAACAAGCGCATCACAGATAGAGGAATTGATTATAGTCTTTGAACTAATTTAAGCTCTCTGTCCAA
Source organism: Ostrea edulis (assembly GCF_947568905.1). Taxonomy (NCBI): domain Eukaryota; kingdom Metazoa; phylum Mollusca; class Bivalvia; order Ostreida; family Ostreidae; genus Ostrea; species Ostrea edulis. Next base: position 59,727,419 of record NC_079165.1, read on the forward strand.
TTAAGATTCCAGTAGCCCTTTTGGAGTAAGCCATGATGTTCAGCTGTAGATTCAAAGATCATTTGGATAACTTAAGAGCAAGATTTAATGTACATCTGTCCAGTTAAAGATTGATTAATGAGTATAATCTTTGTACAACCCAAAATAAGTTATTCATACCATGTGAAAGAAATTATTTAAATATATGTAATAAAATGAAAATATGTTTTTGGAATATATCTATAATTATTTGAACAATTCAAGATATATATTGACAAGTCAATTTCAATGTGCAATAGACACATCACAAGGAATAATCTTGATTTTACCAGTGTTGAAGTGTGTTAAAGAATAACACATGATTTAAGTTTACCATTTTTGATAAAAGAATACACTTTTAACATTAATTAAATATTAACAACAGTCTGTTAAGAACACAGTGTATAAATCCACAATGGCTGAAGGTTTGCTAAGAAGGCGAGTCGGCAGTCGCAGTTTTTAGGTCACCTGAATTCATTCAGGTGACCTATTGCTATCTGTTTTGTCCGTCGTCGTGCGTTAACATTTGAACATTTTCAGCTTCTTCTCTGAAACCCCTGAACCAATTTCAACCAATTTTGGCATATAGCATCTGTGGGTGGAGGGGAACAAAAATTGTGAAATTCGTGGTCCCTGCCCCCCTGGGGCCTGAGGGGTGGGGCAAAAACCATCAAAATGAGTGTAATTTTAAAAAATCTTCTTCTTTACTCCTGGACATCAAGAAGTCAAACTGTGGGCATAATTATAATAAACATTGAGCCCTCTACCAAATTGTGAAATTCATGGCCCCTGGGGCAGGGGTTCTTGTGTTAGGGTGGGGCTCTATTGGTCATATAGTGAAAATGTAGAAATTCTTTGAAAATCTTCTCTGTCTCTGGGTATTAAGTAGACAAACTAATAGCATGGTAATGATGAGCAAGGATGCCTCTTTATACCCCCCGCAACAAGTTGTGGGGGGGGGGGGGTATACTGGAATCGGGTTGTCCGTCTGTCCGTCCGTCCGTCTGTAGACGCAATGGTTTCCGGGCTCTAAAGCATTATCCTTTCCACCTACCGTCACCATATCATATATATGGACTACCCATGGGATGAAGATGTTCCCTATCGATTTTGGGGTCAAAAGGTCAAAGGTCAAGCACACTGGACATCGAAGTAGCAATATGGTTTCCGGGCTCTAAAGCGTTATCCTTTTCACCTACAGTCACCATATCATATATATGGACTACCCATGGGATGAAGATGATCCCTATCGATTTTGGGGTCAAAAGGTCAAAGGTCACACGCACTGGACATTGAAGTAGCAATATGGTTTCCGGGCTCTAAAGCGTTATCCTTTCCACCTACAGTCACCATATCATACATATGGACTACCCATGGGATGAAGATGTTCCCTATCGATTTTGGGGTCAAAAGGTCAAAGGTCATGCGCACTGGACATCGAAGTAACAACACTCAGAAAAGAGGTAGTTTATACCTATTACCAACACCCTTTGGGAGATTGGGGTAAGCGGGGGGTATTCTTAGTGAGCATTGCTCACAGTACCTCTTGTTAAAAATTGTGAAATTCATGGCCCCTGGATCAGGGGTTCTGGTGCTAGGGTGGGGCTCTATAAGTAATTTAGTGAAAATGCATTATTTCTTTGAAAACCTTCTTCTCTGTCCTTGGGTATTAAGAAGAGAAACCAATAGCATGGTTATGATGATCAAGGATGCCTCTTTCAAAATTGTGAAATTCATGGCCCCTGGGTCAGGGGTTCTGGTATTAGGGTGGGGCCCTATTGATCATATAGTGAAAATGTATTTTATTTCTTTGAAAATCTTCTCCTCTGCTGCTGGGTATTAAGTAGACAAACTAATAGTATGATAATGATGATCAAGGATGCTTCTTTCAAAACTGAAATTTATGGCCCCTGGGTCAGGGGTTCTGGTGCAAAGGCGGGGCTGACCACATAGCTATTCAATGTTTCTTCCATCCAAAAGTAAAATTCTTATATTTAAACACAAACCTAATTCAAACATTGGAAGGTTGTTACATGATACTCAGGTGACCTATAAGGCCCCTGGGCCTCTTGTTAAGGAACACAGTCACACACGTCCGATTTTTTGGTTGCCCCATCGTCACTGTCTTTGTACCGGAACCGGTGTTGTTGTTTGTTCTGGCTATCGAGACCGCTGTTTGCTCTGGCTATCGAGACCATTGTTTGTCCTGGCTATCGAGACCGCTGTGTTGCTCTGGCTATCGAGACCATTGTTTGTTCTGGCTATCGAAACCTCTGGTTATAAAGACCATTGTTTGTTTTGGCTATCGAGATCGCTATCGTTGTTTGTTCTGACTGTAGATACTTTTGTTGTTTGTCTCGGCTATCAAGAGCGCTGTTTTTGCACTAACACGACTTAACAGGACACCCGTGTGCAATTTTTGCGGGAATGGGCTATGTGGAAAAAGTTTCACTTTGACTTCTAGGAAATGCGGTTATTTTTTAAAGTCATTTGCTTTGACTTTGTTTTGTGAAACCCATGTAAAATAACATCGTAGGTTTACAGATTTAATTTTAGAACGTTAAACAATGTGTTCAGATAACCGCTTGTTATATATCTATATTTTTCTATTTACATGTTTTAATTCTTAATATTTTCTGGTGTTTGGCACATTGCACGAGCCTTGTTTACATAACAAAGAATTGCGAGTGCTGTATCTTACTTGTAACTCAACAACTGATATTCAAATTTTGGTTGATAATTAGAAATACTTTAGTAATCAATAAAGTGCAATCAATAAATTATCATGTCTTTCAGCACTGTGGGGGAATTTCTTAATTTAGAGGGGACAGGTATCTCTTATTATTTCTGCAGGTGAATTGAACACAAAGGGATCCTATCACCTTGGACAAAATTTTAACCCATGTAGGCAAGTGAAAATATTTTAAGACATTTTGCTTTGTACAAGAGGGTGCTGAATTTGATGTATGATGTGATTGATGAATTACTAGATTCATTTTGAAAAGATGGAAGCTTTTTAACTTTTTCTTGGTAGTAGGGAGATGAATCATTTCCCTTTCTTTTTGGGGATTTTCTGTGAGATATGACTGACTGAATGTGACTAAAATGCAAAATGGAATAAGGATTGTCATTGGTAGGTTTGTTATCTATGAAATGTAACTTAGAACATATTCTTAAGGGGATGTGATTGTGACGTTTTTGAAGTCACTGCGCAATTCAACTAACATACGGAGGTCATTATTGTCGTGACATACATTGATTATCACTTTGACTAAAGTCATATTTTTGAAATACAAAACCATAAATCATAACAGTTGGGATCTTATGTCTCTGGTAAGAGAATGGAATGCCGTTATGACTTGTTTTTAGCAAATATGAAGTAACGACATAAGCGCGTGATTTTCGACGCCATGTTTACGTTGTTTACGTCGACAGCAGACAGAGTTTGACGGATGTCGCGGTATACGGTACCGCACAATCTAATTAAAATTAGATGTTAGATCCGCTCACATACTCGCTACACAGTTTGTGTAACGAGTATGTGAGCGGATCTAACATCTAATTTTAATTAGATTGGGTACCGCATGTCATTGTATATTTCTAGAACTGTGTATTCTATTCAAACTAGAGATGGAAGACGGAGTCGCAACACGTCGAACAGAATCTCTGCACAATTTTAAAAGTATAGCCAAATTGAACGACAACAAACTTTGGGTTAAAAAATTCTGCAAAATTTTTATCATGCCAGAGTATCAATAAAGATTTTGTAATATATTCCGAGATTTCGTAAATAATAAAATAACTGAAAATATCTTTACTCGGGGACTAATTATTTTGTCGCCATATATAGGTATACGTGTTACCGCCCACGTACATACATGTACATGTAGCCAGTACTAAGTGAATTATTTATTGCAATTCATTGGTTCATCTATGATACATGTAGCCTCAAGTAACATAATAACTAGAAAAATACAAAGCAGGCTACGAATTATTTAGCACTGATTTCTGCATATGCATGGCGGAATTTATTACCGATCGATTTATTCAGCAGAGAAAATGGCTCCAATTGAGGTGTTCATGCATTTTTTTGCAAACATAACTGAAACTTATGTAAGTTTAATTGCTTATTTGAATGAAAATTATATATTGTTAATGTTTGGATTTGAAATTAGATCGGCCGATACGTGTCATAACACCTATGTCATAAAACGGAGGAAATACGTAATAGGCGAAATCAAAATTTACTTTATCATCTTGTAGCTGCTCTCATCAAATAATGATTGTATGCTTTAAATAGTACATTTATTTTACCCAATCTAATTTTCATTTGCAGATCCGGGGGGGGGGGGGTCGGAGCTTGACTTGTAAGCGTGTTCTAGACTGCCTCTTTTTTACTTTAAAACAGGGGTATTTGATACCCAAAGTCAATATTCAAATATACCCGATCCCACCCCATCCCCATATTTCGTACAAAGAAAACCAACACAAACATTTCATTATAATTCTTGTGTAGATTATTTAAAATAATAAAGTAGGAAATCTAGAGATGAATTACTAACCCCCTCCTCCTCCTAGGCATCTGATCCCACCTCTGGTATGTCTAGGGATTCGTGTTTGCCCAACTCTTTATTTTATATTCCTTATAGGAGTTATGAAATTGTTCACTGTTTGTTTTCTTCGATTGTTATTAAAAAAAATTATGAAAATGTTTAGTGTGCGACATTCTTTGGGCCAAAAAAATGATCTTGTTACACCCTCCCATTTCGAAACATGTTTGGTTTCTCCAGAATATCAGTTGAAACTTTAGAATAGTTAGAATCAATAGCAATCAAATAATTTACACATGCATCTACATCAACATTTGCAGTTTAGAGGGGTACATAATTATGTTGATCTACATTACGCATTTCTTTACATGAATATCTAGTTAACTCATTAATGAGAATGCGTCCATCATCCGTTGATTCATGTCAATTCTATTAGTATTTTTCACATTTTACACTTTTACTATAATGAATTACATTGATTCAATTACACCTAATGACACACGACTGTCTTAGATTATTAAATACTAAGGCACACGAACTGTATCGATATCGAATGTCAGATTGTTTGTTTGAATTATTTGACTATTGTGGTTAAAGATTCTTTAAAGTATCTTTAATAAAAGTAGAACATTTAGTTTGGTCGGTGTTATGTTTTTTAAGGTTTTCTTTCTTCTCTTCTTTTTGGTTTGGTTTGGTACATTTATGTATTTTTAAAATAAAATTTAAATTTTTTTAAATACATTCATACTGGATATATTTTTTGGCGTTTATCTAAACAATTCACGCTCAAAAAGCCAAAACAAAACAAAAAAGACAGAGGAAATTCAGACTTTTTTGCTTCCAAATTTGGTATGTTTTGATATACCAACTAAAATATTTTCACAAATCGATCACTTGTAAGAGCATGATATTTAAATATTTTGTTAGATGGTTTTTTGTTTTTAAAAAAATGTGTTTTAAGGAAAGAAAAGATAATCAGTCTGATTTGTTTGTAGCATTTTTTCAATGACCTCAGATGACCTTCAATTCATCATATCTTTTTATCCAGTTCACTAACATGCCAATATTTTCGGTTAGTCATGTAGATATGGATACCATCTTTAAATCATAGTAAAATAATTAAGATCTAATTACATTCAGAAAATGTTTTTGACCATTTCTCTAGAAAACTCTATCCTCAAAAAGATATTTTTTAAAGGCGCTGAGGAAATTCGGACTGAAATTTGGGTGATTTGTTTTTGTGTTTTGTGGAAAATATTTTCACATCATAGTGTCTGCACACAGACTGTTTGTATGATGGTCATTAGATATATTCATATTATAACCCATTTGTTTGTTGAACATATTTTTAGCCGAGTTGCGTAGCAAATCTCGGCTTTTAAATTGACGAAGTATGGGCGTGCGGGCGGGCGGCGTCAACAATAAGCTTGTCTGGTCTCTAACTTTCATACTTTTTGGTGCATCTTTGTGAGACTTACATAACATGATCACATCCGAAAGAGGAAGGTTTCTATTTATTTTGAGGTCAAAGGTCAAGTCAAGGTAATAATAATAATATTCTTTATTTATACAGGATTGCACAATTAGTTGTATAAACTAGTTTACATTGTGGTCCTGTCTATAACATATATACATATCGAGAACATATATCACAAAGCATGGAAATATCACAATTTATATACATACAGATAAGAACTAAATGAAAAGAGACAATAAACACACGAGTATCATTGAGGATCAAAATAATGTTTTAGATAAGCTGATTTAAAAGCTGTGGTAGTTGTGCATTTTCTTATAAAATCTGGTAACGAGTTCCATAAAATTGCTATTGAAATGATAAAAGATCTTCTAAAATATTCTGTAACATAAATAAAACTAGTAGAGCTGTCTTGTATTTCTTGTGTTTACCTCATTCACAAATCTAAAAGCATGCAAATACTCTGGAGTCATATGATGTAAAACTTTAAACATAAGAATAATTTTTCGATAAATAAAATAGTCAATCAAAGGCATCCATCTCAAATTTTATAGCATGCAAGAAGTTGACACTGAATGAGGTACTTTGATATGTACAATGATCCTTGCTGCCCTCTTTTGTAATTTAAAAAGCATATCAATATTTGTCTTGTTCTTTGTATTCTGCCATACTGTACAACAATAATTAAAGCTAGACACGATCTCGTTGCGAGCAACGAGTAGGTCTTCCGTCCGATTTGTTGATGCACTCGGAGTTAAAAAAAAAAAAAGACAAATGAGTCCCAATTTAGTTTCCGACTTTAAGACACTTTAGATATAATCAATTTTTCATATCATAAGCTTCTGAAGCAAAGTTGCGGTGAAATTCGTTTGAAATTCGACTCTCCAGGCGAGCCATAAGGCCCGCGGGCCTATTTCTTGATGTCATTTGTTAGCCCTCTATAGACTCAACAACTTTAGTTCTATATGTCTTTACAAAATATTTACCTGTAAAAAGTTATTGAGATCGACCGATATCGATAAAAAATCGACTCTACAGGCGAGCCATTAGGACCATAGGCCTATTTCTTGATATCAATCGATAGATCTCGATAAACTGAACAACTTTTGTTCAATATGTCCTTACAAAATATTTACCAGTTACAAGTTTTTGAAATCGACTGATATCGACAAAAATCGACTCTACAGGCGAGCCATGAGGCCCACAGACCCATTTTTTGATATTGATCGATAGGTTATGACACATTGAACAACTTTTGTTCAATAATGCTTTTCAAAAAATATGTCGTTTTAAAGATATGAGGCGTCAAATATTTACGATTTTGGCCCTTAAAATCTCTAATTACGTAACATATGACCTACTTTTTGATTTGATAAGATCAAGCTCGTTGAGATGAACATTTCCGCTTCTACAACTTATTATAAAATATTAATAGTTTCTGAGATATTCTCAAAAACATTTGGACCCTTCTGAACCCCTAATTTAAAGGGCCAGCCCGTTTTGCTTGATATCGTAAGAAAGGCCTTGTCATTTTAAACATTTTTTGCTCAACAAGTATTTAGAAATTCTTTACCGTTCTCGAGTTATCTCTACAAGAAATATTTAGGGGCCAAACTGTAGCTCCCTAACGGGGCCACATAGGGAAAAAACGAAATGTACATATTGTTTAGATTATCATTCTGAACAACTTTTGTTCAATAATGCTTTTCAAAATATTTGTCGTTTTCAAGATATGAGGCGTCAATTATTTATGATTTTGGCCCTTAAAATCCCTTATTACGTAACATATGACCTACTTTTTGATTTGATAAGAACAAGCTCATTGAGATGAACATTTCCGCTTCAATGACTTATTACAAAATATTAATAGTTTCTGAGATATTCTCATAAACCTTTGGACCCTTCTGGGCCCCTAATTTAAAGGGTCAGCCCCTTTTGCTTGATATCGTAAGAAAGGTCATGACATTTCAAACATTTTTTGTTCAACAAGTATTTAGAAATTCTTTACCGTTCTCGAGTTATTTCTAGAAGTAATTTTTAGGGGCCAAACTGTAGCTCCCTAACGGGGCCACATAGGGTAAAAACGAAATATGCATATTGTTCAGATCATCATTCTGAACAACTTTTGTTCTTTATTGCTTTTCAAAATATTTGTCGTTTTCGAGATACAAGGGGTAAAAAATTTATGTTTTGGCCCTTAAAATCCCTTATTACGTAACATATGACCTAAATTTTTATATGAATAGATTTGGATTGTTGAGATGAACATTTTTTGTTCTTTGACTTATACCAAAATATTAACGATTTTTGAGATATTTGATCTAGAATTTGAGCCCTTCTAGATCCCTAATTTAAGGGGCTAGCCCCTAAATCTTGATATTTTCGAAAAGATCTCGTAAATGTGCACAACTTTTGTTCTACATGTCTTAACAAAATATTTGCAAGAAAAAAGATATTGGAGATCAAAGGTCAAAAACCGCCGAAATCGGCGAAAAATTTTGGCATCCATTTTTTCAGGTCCAGGCGAGCGTTTAGGCAAATCGCCTCCGGTAAAATCGAATCCCCCACAAATCTTCTAAAATGTTTACTCTATCTTGTGTAGAAATTTCAAGACTCTAGCTTCAAAACTAACGGAGGAGATGTGTGGACAACAAGGCCCTTCAAAAAGTCACTAAAAGAGAGATAACTCCTGACCGGAAGTGACGTCAAGCACGAAATTTTGCAAGCAAAGTCTCATCACCAAAAGACATCTTTCCTGAAAATTTCGTGAAAATCGATCGAGAAATGGCTGAGAAAAACGCGTGTACTACCAAGGAAAATAATAATAATAATAATAATAATAATGAAGAAGAAGAACGCGAACAATAATAGTAAGGTCTTCCGCAGGAGACGGAAGACCTTAATAATGAAGAAGAAGAACGCGAACAATAATAGTAAGGTCTTCCGCAGGAGACGGAAGACCTTAATAATAATAATAATAATAATAATGAAGAAGAAGAACGCGAACAATAATAGTAAGGTCTTCCGCAGGAGACGGAAGACCTTAATGAGGAAAAACAATAGTATTGTAAATTTTGAGTAGTGCCTCCTTTGACATTAAAGTACTCAATCTCCTTAAAAAACACCTAGTTTCTGACTAAGTTTTTTTGCATAAGGCATCTGTGTGATAAGACCATGTAAGACATTCATCGATGTATGGCACATTTGACAAAAGGTCACTTTGTCACTAAATGCCATAGAGTGAAGCTTGTCCAGTCTCTAACTTTCATACTACTAGGGGCATCTGTGTGAAACTTACATAACATGATCACATCCAAAAGAGGAAGGTTCCTATTTATTTTGTGGTCCAAAGGTCAAGGTCACTATATACTGTAGATTTGAGCTTGCCTCTAACTTTTATACATGTACTTGCTGGTGCATGTTTATCAGACTTCAGATCCTGATGACATTCAAGATTCATGTTGCTTTTGAAATCCAAAGGTCAAGGTCATTATCACACTAAATCCTATTGCGGCCATTCAAAGCTTCATACTTATAAACTATATTAAATACGTGCATGTTTTTACTTCGTGAATGCAAGCGTGCATAATTTTGGAAACTGCAACTCGGTCGTACGCATCTTTGATGCGTTTTAGCGATTTTTGGATCTACAACTGCTAAATTGTACCCTTTTGTGTTTTTTCAACATTGTTAGGTTCGGGGGTTGTTTCCGTGGGGATCCGGATTAGAATAGGTCCTCAGTACCCCTTGCTTGTTATAAGAGGCGACTATATGGGGCGGTCCTTCCGATGAGACCGCAAAAACCGAGGTCCCGTTTCACAGCAGGTGTGGCACGATATAGATCCCTCCCTGCTCAAAGTCTGTAAGCGCCGAGCATAGGCCTAAATTTTGCAGCCCTTCACCGGCAGTAGTGACGTCTCCATATGAGTGAAAGATTCTCGCGAGGGACGTTAAACACTATTTAATCTATCTATCCATGGAAACGAACTCATTAACATATATAAAAATTGTCATTTTTATACCCCCCGAACGAAGTTCTGGACATCTTCCCAAGTCAAGGGTTTCTGATCCGCTCCTCTCTTCACTTGAGAGGAGCGGATCAGAAACCCTTGACTTGGGAAGATGAGTTCTGGGGGGTATATAGGAATCACTCCGTCTGTCTGTCTGCCCGTCCGTCTGTCTGTGCAGATTCGTGTCCGGGCCATAACTTCTTTGTTCTTTGACTTAGGCATACCATATTTGGCACACAGGTGGATCACAATGAGACGATGTGTTGAGTAACTTCATGACCTCTATATGACCTTGACCCTTGACTTGAAGGTCAAAATTAAAGTTTTGTTTTTTTTTGTTTTTTTTTACAATGGATTCGTGTCTGGGCCATAACTTATTTGTTCTTTGACATAGGCATACCATATTTGACACATGAGTGTATCACCATGCAACGGTGTATCATGTACCTTCATGGATTCCATATGACCTTGACCTCAAGGTCAAAATTAAAGGTTTTTACAATGGATTCGTGTCCGGGCCATGACTTCTTTGTTCTTTGACATAGCCATGCCATATTTGACACATGATTGTATCACCATGAGACGATGTGTCATATACCTTCATGACTTCCATATAACCTTGACCTCAAGGTCAAAATTAAAGGTTTTTACAATGGATTCGTGTCCGGGCCATGACTTCTTTGTTCTTTGACATGGGCATAGCATATTTGACACGTGAGTGTATCACCATGATACGATGTGTCGGGTACCTTCATGACCTCTATAAGACTTTGACCTCAAGGTCAAAATTGATTATTTGGTTTTGACATAGTCATACCATAAGACATGGGTGTATCACCATGAGACTTATGTGTCATGTACATTCATGACCTCTTTATGTCCCCTTCCCCATTACTCTTAACAGTAGTTGTTGATGAAAAGAATATAATCATGAAAGTTATCAATTAAAAAATATTTCGCCAACCCTAATCCTAACCTCAAGTGAACATATCAATGTATAACTTCAAGGACGCCTACCTCAAAATCAAGATTAGTTTCATCCCTTCATATTTCTACAGGAAGTTAGGTATATGAATAGCTTTTAATTGCAGTGTTTGCAAAAAAAAAATATTGACAGGTTTTTGAGCAATGCTTCATTTAGTATCTGGACTACCCTGTTTTTGAGTACATGTACCAATTTCCACCCCAAAACTTAAATTTTCCCAATTTCTCTATATTATGTGGTTATGGTTCAGCATGTTATTATTATTTATTTGATAGTCTGCATATATTCTAAAGATTATTGTAAAACATATAATAAATTACATATATATATATATAAATTCCATCAAATTATTTTCTTTAATTGAAAATCGGAATAATCTTGTAAAATTCACAATTTTTTGAAAAGGGAGGTAATTCAAAGCTTATTACCTCCCTTGTATACTTAGTTTAGAAAGTGGTCATGAAATTTATACACATTGTAAAGGACATTCCGATGGTGCTTCATGAAAAAAAGAAAACATCAGATTTGGGAGTTCATTTTGTTGTTAAATCATTTGGATTCTTATGATTGAATGCTTTCACCTAACACTGTTGTTCCATTGCATTATCCTCAGATGGAAAGGTAAATAATCTGGTTGGCAAGTCAAATGTAGAGGATTTGTATTGTGAGAAACGCATGTCCTACTCTTCAATTTCTCAATTTACACCCACTACTTACATAGCATATTCTATTAAACATGACTTTTCATTTGTTAGTTAGTACAAAATAACTTGGGACTTTATACAGTAGGAATGAAGGTTTCTCATTAAATACACCGAAAAATATATCCAGCGCCTACCCTACTTGTACATGTATATTGTTGAAGTGTTTGAGTGTTTCCAAAGAGTTCTAAACTCCCCAATGGTTAGTGCTAGCGTGTCTTCCGTGCAATACTTTTGGCTATCTAGATTTATTTTGAACAGTGCGACATTTAACTCTGGACACGACAAAAGTCCGGAGTTTCGCCAACCCTTTTATTAAGGATACAAATAAACCCTTTACAAAAAAAGATGGGATTTTATGTTCACAAGACATGCACCAACATTTAAACTTGTAACTATTGTAGTTTTTAAGATATTTCACCTGAAATCAAAAAATCCCATGGGATTTTGGAGGGATTTTTAATCCCACTTGGGGGATTTTCACTCCCACCAAAAATCCTGTGGGAGTAAAAATATAATTTCTCCCATAGGATTTTAACTCCCATATTTAAACTTATTATGGGATACAATGTCCCATAGGAGGAAATGTCCCATAATGAACATGAAATGGCAGTAAATATCCTATTTGAGCATGAATGGGAATAGATATCCCAAATAAAGCACAGGATGGGATTTTTATTCCATGAATATAACAATAAAACAGAAAATTGTATCTTAAAAAGTGTTGTTTGTCATGATTCTTAAAATATACTTAAAAGCCAAGGCATGACATTAATTTTTAAATATATATAGTAATTATAAACTCTTATGTGTCGGCCTATGTGTTTGTGAATAAATGTCTAAAAAACATGAGAGATAATAAACGATATTAGAGCTCTGAATTACTAAACTTTTCCCCATGCAATTTTAATTGTATACATATAACCTTGCACAAAAATCTCCATATAAAATTGGACGGGACTATATTATTGCAACAAGCAGACAAGAACACTATGAAATACTCATTCACACACGGGCACTGTAAGTTAATGTAAATATATAGTATGTGCATGTATAAATATATATACATGCACATACTACATGTATCTATTTACATCAACTTCCATTGCCCGTGCATCCACATGCAGTTGCTCACATTCACTATTCACAACCCTTCATATGTCGTCAGGTGTTAAAATATGTTCACAGGAACCGGTAATTTGTCAGTGTATTAATAATAGTGTGGGTATACCATATACCGTACCATCCCCTAATCAGCTGCTATTGGGGGGGAGAGGGGGGGGGGGGGGGGGGGGGGGGGCTACAAGGGCTGATACTTCACTCAAAACTTCGTTTCAAAATAGTTCTTAAAATTATCGTCACCCACCATCCTTGTGGTTTTATAAAGGGTAGCAGTATTATTACTACATATTAAATTACCAGTTCCTGTGATATGTTGTTGAATTACGGAATTGGCCTAACTTACAACTTGTTTACATATTCTAAAATTAGTGTTAAGTGCTTACGGTGAAAGATGAACTCTGCTAGGTGATGCTAAGTTGTTTAGTGAACCGAATCAGACATCTCAAATAAGATTCTCGATTATTTAACAACACAAGAATCGTTTTACAAAATGCATGCTTCGGTCCATCTTTCCCTCCCTTCTACAATCGTATTCATTCTCAAGTCAAAGTACTTTCTCCGATTGCTACCATTACCTTAAGCGTCGAAAAGACTTTGACAGGCGTGTCAGAATAAACGGTTAACAGACGTCTCGACTCTAGGGAAGTTCGGCTCTAAGTGTTCTAAACATCTCGAGCGATTTTATAGTGATAAACTTCTATGATTTTCGACATTTGTGTATCAATGTTTTATGAATATTGTAGACTTTTTTACTTATAAAGCAAAGCAATGTTATCGCAAATTTTTAGGTCTACTTACAAATGTATTAACCCCGAGATCCGCCACTAATTAGTTACACAAGTTGTGTGGTTACAACAGTCTTCACTTATCATTTTAATTTCATTGGATGATAAAATAGATGACGTTAATATTTTGAATACCTTGTATACGAAAAAGAATTTAACTATACGATGTTTATTTTCAAATTATAACTTAAGTGGCGAATGGGCGGATCCCCCGTCCCATTCCCATCCCTCACGCATAATACTAATTATTTCCCCAGCCACTTAATGACCAGATATACACGACTATTGAATGTAAAGCACTTTTCAGTCATTGTGTACTCCCAATTAATTAACAATCTACCCTCGTAAATCATAATCGTTACGCTTCGTTGGACATGAAACCTTAAATCAATCCATTGACACTACTTAGTCAACGATTTTGTATTGTGATACATTTCTATGATTTCGGACATTTATATATCAGGATTATCTGATTTATTTATCAGTGTTCAAAAAGCAAAGTACATGTACCGTTACAACGATTTTATACCTACTTCTTATAATACCCCCCTGGATCCGCCACTAGCTTAATTAATTCTGGTGATGCTTATAACAGCGGTACGTACATGTACTCACCTATCATTCTAACTTATTGAAAGTTAAAATAAATGTAGATATAATGTAAACATTTTGAATACTATATATATATATATATATATATCATATGATGAAGGCATGCCTTCATCATATGATGTTATGATGTTTATTAACTTTAGTGGTGGATAACCGAGAACGACACCCCACCCCTACTTCGCACAATTCAATTTCTAATATTGACAAGCGGCCCATTTTGACCAGATAGACATTACCCTTGAACGTAAAACACTGGTCAGTCATTGTGTATTTCTAATAAACAAACTTCATCATTGAATACAGACCGTTATGTTGCCACTGACACTACTTAGTCGTGAGTTGATTTTGTACGTGATAAATTCCTATGATCTTTACTCGTATGTTTCATTGCTTATTTGGAGTTTTTATTTGTTTGGTTTTTCCCCCTTCTTCTTCTTCTTCAAGAGCAAAGTATTGATATTGCAGTTTAACCCCCTGGAACCGCCAGTTATTAGGTAGACGTATTGTGTTGATCTACTAATTAGGTAAATGAAGTCAATGGATATCTGCGGTAATATTTAGCGTTATTCACTTAATATTAGCTTCCTAACTATATTGAAAGTTGAAATAAACAACGTTAACATTTCGAATACTTTAAATATCTAGGATACATAATCATACGAGGATTATTTTTTAATATTTTGAAATTAGAAAAACAACTTTAGAGGCGGAGGAGCGGAAGCCATCCCTCTTCCTGCAGGATTTATGGTCCAAAATTGACAAAAGGCTCGTTTTGACCAGATAGAAATGGCACTTTCAAACGGAAAATATTGGTCAGTCATTGTGTACTTCCAATTAAAAAAACTACTCCCATTGTAACTCTACTTAGTCCCTGGTATTCTACAATGTACAATTTGAATATTTCATATCTGTATGGTATAAACAGTCACACGATGTTTAGTTCGGAAATAAAAAAAAATGTAGTGGGGACACTGGTCAGTCATTGTGTATTCCCAATTAACAAACTACCCTTTTAAATCCTACTCGTTACGGTTCGTCAGACATGACAACATATCCGAACTAGTCTTGTATGTATGGATGTACTTGTTTATTGTAATTAAGGTCTGCTTCGCAATGAAAACCTGTTATCATTGACAATTAATTGTTATTCCACTTAGTCATCGATTTTTTATGTGATACATTTCTATGATCACGGACATTTATATATATATCAGGGTTGTCTTGTCAGGGTTTATTTATCATTATTCCAAAAGCAAAGTACTGTTATCACGATTTTATGCCTACTTCTTACCCCTCTGGATCCGCCACTAGCTAGATAATTTTGGTGATGCCTATAACAGCGGTACTCATCTATCATTGTAACATTATTGGAAGTTAAAATACAAGTAGATATAATGTTAACATTTTGAATACTTTACATATATACATGTTAAGGAATTCATCATATGATGTTTATTAACTTTAGTGGTGGATGACTGAGAGCGAACATCCCCCTCTCCCTCGCACAATTCAATTTCTAGAATTGACAAGTGGCCCATTTTTACCCTTGAACGTAAAGCACTGGTCAGTCATTGTGTAATTCCAATTAACGAACTTCACCATTGAGTCCTGACCGTTACGCTTCGTCAGACACTAACCCACTAATACTACCTAGATACTGATTTTGTACGTGATAAATTCCTGTGATCTTTACTAGTATGTTTCATTGTTTATTTGGAGTTTCTATTTGTTTGGGTTTTCTATTTTCTTCTTCTTCAAAAGTAAAGTATTCATATTGCAATTTAACCCCCTGGATCCGCCACTTTTTTAAGTAAATGTATAAATATAATTGTGTTGATCTATAATAATTAGGTAAATGAAGTCAATGGATATCTGCGGTAATATTCAGCGTTATTCACTTAGCTTCCTAACTATATTGGAAGTTGAAATAGACAACGTTAACATTTTGAATAATTTAAATATTTAGAATAGATAATCGTGTTTATTTTTGAATATTTTGAAATTTAAAAAAAAAAACTTTAGCGGCGGAGGAGCAGAAGCCACCCCTCCTCCTGCAGGATTTATTGTCCAAAATTGACAAAAGGCTCGTTTTGACCAGATAGAAATGGCACTTGAACGGAAAATACTGATCAATCACTCTACTTAGTCCCTGATATTCTATACAATGTACAATTTCAATACTATATGTACAGGAAATAATCACACGGATAAAAAAAAAATATAGTGGCCCAACTGGTCAGTCATTGTGTATTCTCAATTAACAAACTATCCTTTTAAATCCTAGTCGTTACGCTTCGTCAGACACGACAACATAACAGATTGACCCTAACCGAACAAGTCTTGTAATTAAGGTCTTCTGCTCCCAAATGGAAACCTGAATAAGATATCATTAAGGTCTTCCGTTTCCAACGGAAGATTCCGTTGTTCTTGACACTACTTAAATAATAATAATAAAATTTAAAAAAAATAGTGGTCCCACTAGTCAGTCATTTTGTATTCCCAATTAACAAACTACACTATTAAATTCTACACGTTACGCTTCGTCAGATACGAGATCATAAGTCATTGACCCTAACCTATCTAGTCTAGTATATATGGGTTTTTTGATTACTGTAATTCAGGTCCTCCGCTTCCAACTGAAGACCTCATTGTTATCTCTGTTATCATTATGGTCTTCCGCTTCCAAAGAAAGATTTCGTTGTTATTTTTGACACTACCTAGAGACATAATCTCGAACATTTATGTATTGATGATTTGTTGTTTGTTGTAATTTTTGGTGGAAGCTTTACTGGAGTTGAAATAGTTACGGTTGATATTGGAAATAGATTTTACAATGAAGAACTAATACTGTCTTCATTACTAGGAAAACTTTAGTAGCGGACTGATCAAAGCACCCACCCTTTCCCCAACCCCTCGACCAGCCATCACGTATAGTTCATTTTCCAAAATATATAGATGCAACACTTGATCGTAAAATAGTGATCAATCAATGCATATTCCTAATCAACAAAATACCTTTAAAAGTGCGACATTTAACTCTGGACACGATAAAAGTGCGGAGTTTTTTGTCTATGACAACCACATATTTTCTTCAATAAAAACACTGAAATTTCACTCTGTCATTAAATGTACGTATACGACGCGATCTAATCAAGCCGGCATAGAGGCGCCCCATGCGAAAATTACCCTTATCAAATGTTACATACTTCGGATTTTTATTGAGCTTAATCCTAAATATTGCACATCTAGATAATTTTCCAAAAATATATGAAACTTTTTACTTGTATCAAAATTCTTTCTGTTTTATATCTTCTAAATTTTACCATAGAGTTAACTAACAGTCTCACTTGCGGAATTAAGGGGTGTGGAGATCGCACCCCCCCCCCCCCATCATTTCAAAGATAAGAATTTAATGTGCTTGAAATTGCTCTGCTTCAATATTTTCTCCCGTAAAGGAGGGGGACAACCCCTCCCGAACCACCCTAACCGTGATTTGGTTAGTCCTCAATTGCAAAGCCCTTGTAGTCCAATATCCAGTATCCAGTTAATGTAGGGCTTTTACATGTAATATGTATATCAGATATGTTTTATCCCGTGGGGATCCGGTGTTGTATCATAGACCCCCCCCCCCGGAAAAACGGGCCCGGAATTGCGCCCCAGCATATAATTTCCCCCTATGTACAAAGTCAGTAAAGAGTCTCCCCTTTGGCGGAAAAATCACCCTGGTATATATAGAACCCCCCCCCCTTGTTTCCGGATTTCATTTGTTATAATAGTTTAAGGAAATAGATATGCGCTCATTAATATTACGATATTCATAAAACAAACGAATATTTTTTGTTGTTGACATGATGAAGTTGGATTTACACGCTGAAAACTTTGAAATGCATATTATAAATACAATATGCTTACCAAAAGACTTTAACGATGGTCAATATAAGTAGGATTTTTCGTAAAAAATCGACTGTAAGATGTATAATTAAAATATTTGAAAAGTAAAATAGATGAACTGTATAAATAAAAGTTATTAAATTTTCTCGTTTATTTAAATTAAAAAAATCATTTAAGTTCTTCCCAACTTTACTAATTCAAATGTTAGATACTAGTAAATAACGATAAAGACTTTTAAGATGTCTGAATGAATTTTGATATACCATTACACGATTTGAGCAATTTCCATTTTATAAAAAATCATAAGATGATGATTGTTCACGATACACACACACAAAAATAATCAGAAGAATTACTGGGTCTAAATAAGCAAGATAATTCTAGTAATAGAAATGGAAACAGATACATAGCTAAAATGTAAGAATGGGGGTGTACTGTCATTTAGGGGGAATTTCTATATTGGGACGGTTTTTCCAAGGGGGGTTGGGTTGGACCCGGGTTAATTCTTCGTAAGGGGAAATTCTATTCCAGGCCCATCTTTCCGGGGGGAATGTCTATCCCGGGCCCGTTTTTCCGGAGGGAAAGTCTATGCGGGGGAGAATCTTATGCTTTACAACACCGGGTAGAATAGGTCCTCAGTACTCCTTGCCTGTCGTAAGAGACGACCCAATGGGACAGTCCTCGGATGAGAACGCAAAAACCGAGGCCCACTGTCTCAACTTCTGTGGCACGATAAATTCCCTCCATGCTCAAAGGCCGTAAGCACCGAGCATAGGCCTATGTTTTCAGCCCTTCACCGGTAATGGTGACGTCTTCATATGAGTGAAAAATTCTCGAGAGGAAACTTAAACAATATCCTATCAATCAAATCTGAGTCTGTTTTCATATCCATGTAACGTGTGTCTCTAGTACTTAATACATTCTAAGGAACTAAAGATCATGCACCCAATGTTGGGAATGAACTAAGTAAACTTAATTTGTACACTTTTAATGCGATATAGTTTTATACTTTTTTTTCATTAATGTATATTAAATATGCGCATGCCAAATATACAGCTTTTAAGAATAAAGATATGCAATCAAAATACTTTAAAGAGTACTGGTGCTAGTTTTTGCAATAAAAAGAAGAGAGAAAAAAGCGGGAGCTTTCATAGGCATTGTCCCCTAGAACCACCCAGGACTTTGTCCTGGACTTACTGAGGTCTAAAGGCGGTCTTTAGACCCACCCACCCAGCAATTTCTCCGGGCCCCAAACTGAAATATTGCACCCGCCTCTGAATACAATACATAATTCATGGTTATCTTGCTTTAAAATCAACAAATGTAAATTCATGTAATACTACACAATTGTCTATTACTTGAATGTGGCCATTTGCATGGATCTTGAGAGATAATTCAATTATCCCCTAGATTATAACGCGAGAGTCTGAAGGATAGAGCCAGTCAGACAGCAGAAAGGCATGCGCATGTGCACGCGTGTAGATTCTTCTTTTCCAATATAATTTCATACTAGAGCATTACACACCCGTTTTTATTTGTCAAACTGCGTTTTGGAAATCTTCAATTCAAAATACCCAGTCTAAGCTTCGATGATTCTGGCTGTATGAACTTCGTAATATTAGGGGTGGGTCCAGGAAATGCGGTTACAGGGAGGGGGCGCCACTTTATGAGGCAGGGGGTCTGGGGGCCGCCTTGAGGCCCACAGTGGATCCAGAGCAAAGCGCTGGTGGAGTTCAGGGGGGCGAAGCCCCTGGAAGCTCCGGGATTTTACAGGGCTTGAAATATGTCTTCTATTTAGTCATTTGTGAAATTAATAAAATGACTCAAATTTTATGGGTTTTAGAACAAAATTAAGTTCTCCCAATAAAGTAATGCAAGAAATCAAAAGATTTTGTCATTTATTTCTCCGGGAGTGGTAGAAATTATTGCTTCTTTTATCGTTTAGTACATTTTTCTAAACAAGATACCGCGATTTACCTTAAATTTGAAAATTTTAGGGGGGGGGGGGGTTGCACTGAATATAGGTGTATGGAAATGTATAGATCTATGTACGTGCATTTTAATAACCAATTGGGACTTCCCTTCAGAGTAACACAAACTGGGACTAAAGCATGCAATTCCTAACACTAAAAGCTGGTCTGAATCCCCCCCCCCCCCCCACTCGCTTATATACCCTACAAAATTTACCTGCAATATTACATAGTATTTACTAATGTCAATTATTATAAGTTCTTTTCATTAAAAACATGCAATTTACAAATGGATGAAAAATACAAATTTCACTACATAGACTTAGGTGTACAAGTGGTTTTCGTCAAGTTTCCGCACTCATTTTTCATCTTGATAGCTTTCTCCCTGCAAAAACTTGGTGTGTCCTGCTGAAACTTGATATATCTACGTTGTTTTCAAGTAGTTTCCGCAACGACAATTTGCTGAAAGCTGATCAAGTTTGCGCAAATTTCGGTTTGCAGAAACTGTTCTGTTTTAGTATGCACATTGCTATACTGATAGTCTACCGCAAAGTTTTGATAAGTTTCCGCAATATTTTAGTTCTGTATCAGTTTGTACAATATGGTGTATACCAATTTTCAGCTTTGTGGAAACTTACTGAGACTTTATCATCGCCATGTAATTATAATAGGATGTTTGTGTTGCAATCAATATATAGAATTTTTAAAAAGATAACTGAAAACACTCGGACTAAATGCAAAGACAGCCTGTTACATGTATATTATAATTTGCGGAATGTGTTTTTCCCCTTTCGTTGTTAGTCTCACCCCCTCCCTTTGGAGGGATGGTGGTGGTGGTGGTGTCCATTTGTACTAATGAAGTATCACCTATAAGGTGTCAGTATATTCTGGTAGATTATTGCAATATACATCAGTGGCGGATTTAGAGGGGGCGTAGGCGGAGAAATAAATGACAAAATCTTTTAATTTTTTTAAATTACTTTATTGGGAGAACTTAATATTTTCCCCCCAAAAAACCTTAAAATTTGGGTCATTTTATTAATTTCACCTTATTAAATTGATAGAAAATACATGTAGTACAAATGACTAAATAGGAGAAATATTTCAAGCCCCATAAAATTTGTAAAACCCAGGAGTTTCCGGGGGCTTCGCCCCCTGGGCCCCAACCAGGGCTTCGCCATGGACCCACTGCCTCATAAAGTGGCGCCCCGTAACCACAATTCCTGGATCCGCCCCTGTACATGTAGATATGAGGAGATACTGTCTTTATAAGTTGATAGCTCATCAAACGCACCTCCTGCGATGTGAAAGTGAAAATAGCTGCAATCCTCGCCGCGCCGGCGGAATTATGGTAAGGTTCAATTTCAGCAACTATTTCAGTATTTGCGATAATGTGCTCCACGAAGATTTCCTTAAAGATTACAATTATTCTAAATGAACCCTGTGCTTCCTAATCCCCGTAATGTAGTTCTTGTTCATCAGTGGCGGATCGAGAGGGTTGTAGTCACTCCACTTTACTTCCATAGTTTTAAACAAAACTGGTCATTTTACCAGTTTGCGATATTCACTTCTCTTTGGGGCCGGGGCGGAATAGACACAAACTTGGGTCGCAATCCGCTCATCCTTTAAACAATTCCTGGATGCGCCCTTGCCCACAAGCACCTTAAATATGGATATTACTACCCCCCCCCCTCAACTTTTTTTCATATTTTTTTTCATGGGAATAATTTCTCTGAAGTGTATGAATTCGTAGTCTATTTCATCCCTCTTCGATTCATGTAATCGTTTCACGTTTTTTTTTGTAAGCTTTAGAGATTGTCCTTCTACCGGTATAGAGATTGGCCTTCTACCGGTATAATAAAATTCATTTTATTATATACCAGTAGAAGGCCAATCTCTAAATACATGTATCCATACTTCCGGTGCCTGTGCCCTTGCCCGTGCAGAACAATACGTAAAGTGCACTTGTAAATATATTACCATTTTGTCTGTAATGATATTTCAGGGCCGTAAATTAACCTTCAATTTGGAGGAGGCAGGAAATTAGGCGGGGGTCTGGGGGCCGCCGAGGCCCCCAGACGCTGAGCACATTTTGTGCACACTGAACACGTTTCGTGCAAAATCCTTGATTCTAGGGCCTTCTAAGATGTTACTTGACTAACTCATTCTAAAAGAAAGATTTGGAATGCTTTTTAAGGGAGGTATCATGTTCTTAGTTATTGGAAACAACATAAATTCTAATGAACTTTAAATTTTATTTTTTTTTGGCTCAAAAGTTGGAGGAGGCAGCTGCCTCCTCCGCCTCCATGTAATTTACGGCCCTGTATTTACGGGTGTATTCAATACCACCTCCTAATAAAAACACGGGGGTGGGGGGGGGGTATCGTATAGACTCTCATTATTATCATTACAAACAAAATTACCGGTTCCTGTGATTAGACAAATATTGATTTATATTCACAAAATAAAAATTAAATCAAAATCGGAACCAGGAAAGCTTAATTGATTCCCAACTACATGGAAATGGACATAAGATTTTAATAGTGATATTGTTTAGCTACAGTTCATAATGCATAAGATATAATTGCAAAAGTCTATCTGTTAGTTGGATAATATCTTGTATACAATATAAGAATTTCATAAGTTAACATCAGGGACCTATATACTAACTAGTATATAGGTCCCTGTTAACATCAACACTGTTCCAAGTATCTGATTTAAATCATTACTTCTTTTTACTGGCTAACAATTTATATTTCTATTAATTTGTCTTGAAAATGAAAAATCCATCGTACCACTGGACTTGTTTATAAAATGAAATTGATCCAACTTCGCCCCAAAATCACAGATTAAACAGTGGCGGATCTAGACCTCACTGTGTGTGTGTGGAGGGGGGGCTTTTTTGGTCAAGCAAAGGAGATATGGTTTTGGTATTAAATGTTAATGAAAATTGAAACATCCATACTTCTTCATTATACTAGCCCGAATATTTAGAAATAATTGTCAAAGTGCACAAATGATCTTACAAAGATTTGGCCTAAAAGCAAAATATGCTTGACCTGGACCATTTAAATTGGCTTTAAAAGTGTTTCAGGTGTTTTCCCCCAAAAAGTCACTAAAATGATTTTAAAAGATTTGAGATGACCTTATAGAAATTAACAAATTTTGCACTAATCAAAATTTATAATCCATAGTTTTGAAATGTTTGAGTGGAGTATGAATGGTTGGTATGAGTGATTATATATCAATTGTACATCTTACCTTTAAAAGTATATATTATGATGCACTTAATTTCTATTTGTACAAATAAATTAAAAAAAAATTAAGCCTAAAAAAAAATAATTTAAAAAAATTATTATAATCCGAGGATTAATGTGCATTAAATTATACTTTGTTGTACAATATGAAAAAGGTACAAATTAAACAAATATTAGAAAGAGATTACATATCTTAATGGTAGTATAAGTTAACCACATTCACTAACTGCAAAATTGTAGCTCTCTGAGAAAATATTGGGACAGATCTGTACCAATTAATATTTTCTCAGAGAGCTACAGTTCTGCAGCTATTGCATTCACATGATTATGAATTTCACAATATTTCATATGAATTTAAACGTAAAAATTAAAATGTATCCTTTGTCTTTGTATTGGGTGATGTATATTGCAACATAATTTTCAATGTTCATGCTGAGAATTGCTTTGCCATTATTTTCCAAATATCACCATATAAGCCTACAATATTACATATTATGTATCAAATGAATTATTTATAATATTGACTGAAATAGCATGATATGTTGATCATGATATGAAATGCTTATAAAAGTATTAGATGGCAAATTACAACCTCACAAAGTCATTCACCCAGTAATTGTAGATAAGGAACAATGAGAAACAAAGTCAGGGGCTTGCTGAGCTGTAAAGAACATCCCATGTGTATTATACACAAAGGGATTAGTTGGGGTAAAATTCACCAGACAAAACCTGGGTACAGATATAAAAAAAAAAATGGACAAAATGACCATGCAAGGACAAAGTCAATATTAGAAGTTTATTAAAGCATAATAACAAAATGTCACAGGACATAATACTGATTTTTATATAAATTCAGGGGGGAAATCTGTTCCTTTTGTAAAGTTTACAAAAATGCATGTGTAAAATATATGTTATATTTTTATGAGATTGTTTTTCAATTTTATACTATAGATTTTGATAATTATTATTAAATGCTTATTCCTTTTATCATATCTATTGCAAAATATGAATTAAAATAGGATTTTCTTTTACTGATATAGAATACTAATAGGCTTTGTAATCATTGGGTTTACAAATTGCTACACAAGATCTGACATTTTTCACATAGCTTCTGCGTGCATGCATGTCATTTGATTCCATATCAACATATCAATTAATAAGCAAGATTCAAAATGTGAAATTACTTTGAAAAAAAAACAAAACACAACAAAAAACTTGATGACTGATAATCTATAATATGCATGATAGTTCAAATTTTCTTATGAATATATATGTATATCAAATGATATGTCAGAACAATCAATTTGCTATTATTGTACGTACATGTATATGCTTTCATAATTTTGCTGTTGTGTGATAATGAAATATTGTCAAATTAAAAAAAAATGTGAAATTACAATTTATTGTCCTTAGGTTTGTAATCAAGAATGAAGGAGTAAATGATAACCTAGTGGTGGATCCAGAGGGGGTGCTGGTTCAGGAAATTTTGCTAAAATAAAGTAAAAATAACACATTTTGAGGGTGGACCCCCCTCCCTTGATAACCAAAATTAATGGTAAAATTCACCTCTCTCAAAAATTCCTGGATCCATCCCTGTAAGCATTAGACAATCATTAATTTGTCATTCCATTATTCATAATTTCTTCATTGGACACATGGAGACCAACTCTCACATGTGTGTATATAGACATAATTCCAATTATTTTGAAAATAAAGAGGTCAAAGTACCAATTGAATTCAATATAAAATATATAAAGAATATCTTATCATGGATATAAAGATTAAAACATTTCAATCATGTTAATTAATAGATTTTTAGGTCAATTGATTCTCTCATGTGACCTATTGCTAGTGGTCAGATTCTGTTGTGACAGTAAACAAAACATCAAGCTTGAAAATATCATGATTCCTAGGGTAGAAATTCTGACTCCAGGAGGAACCAAACTTGATATATAGTGTTTATGTGTAAAACATTTAAATTTAGATAACATCTTCCTTAATACTATTGATACTTTTAGGTAAAGAAGGAACAGGTAATTGTAAATTTCATGACCTCTATCAGTGATAATAATAATAAAATTTATATACATGCAGCCTTATATAAAACAGTTTATTACTCTAAGGTGCTTTACACAATCTGATTAAAATAAGATCTTTGATCCGCTCCGTTATTGTTATGTCGTTTCAATAAGATCTTTGATCCGCTCCGTTATTGTTATGGAGAGGATCAAAGATCTTATTTATAACAATAACGGAGCGGATCAAAGATCTTATTTTAATGAGATTGTGCTTTACAAGGGCAAGAAGAGGAATGCATCAATAAAATAGAATTAAATGACATTATGACAACTTATACATGTATCTGTAAATTAAATTATCAAAATAAAACACTAATGGCTAAAAGTTGGTTGGTTTTTTGGGTGTTTTTTTTTTTGGTATTTGATAATTAAAAACACAGTTTATATATACATGTTAGAATCTAAAGGTTTTGATACTAGCTTTAAAATAGATGGAACCAAAAATGGTCATAGTAATTACATGTCTTTATGATTTAAAAGAATCCTTCTTTAATTTTGTTGACACTAGAATATTATAAATGATGGATGCATTGTCAAGAAAAACAGAAAGATGTACAAAAATTGTGACACTTGCAACTCCAGGGTTCTGATTCAAGGTCAGATCCAAATAGTGTTAAAAGTGTATATCAAGTTTATAATTGTAAAATGTTTCATCAGTATAGACGCTTTTGGGGGAATGAATTACACCTTATACATGTATTATACTTCTACTGAATATTAGAATTTAGCATATAAATGCATGCCTAGAGCAAGAAAAGTTACTGTATTATATAGATTTCATTCATATTGAGGTTAGTAATACTTTTAACTAAATAACTCAGGTATTTAGTTAAGGTCAGTGTCTTGTTGATATTTTTGATGTGTGTATGCATGTACGTGTATGTGTGCGTGTGTGTGTGAAATACAAAAAAATCCATAAAGATTTGTTTCAGAGTTTTGAGTAGTGATCAGTTTTAGCAATCATCAACAGCTAGGGTATGAATCTGTACACTCATCTTTGTTAATTTCTAAAAAGACTTAAATTGCATTTCAAAAGTAGTCAAGTGTTATGTGAAGGAGATTTGAGGAACATATGTTCCCGCTAAATGTGTGTGATCATACATTTGGGGTGTCAATGGATGGAAAATCATCTGAAGATCGAAGTTTTGAAGAAATTGAAATACTTTATTGAATATTAATCAATCTTATTTTCATTCTAAAATCATGTACTCAAAGGAATTTTCTTTCAATTACATATGTAAGTGCATTAAATTGAATTATTTTTCTATTTCTTACTTACATTTAAAACAGTTATGTTTGTCATTTTGTTTCTCAAAGTAGAAAATATTTTCATGTAGATTTTTCTTCCAAGATTATTATTCCTTAGATTTCAATTTAGAACATTCAAGTAAAAGAAAATAAGACTCTAAAAAAGGAGGTCTCCATGTGAATTGAGAGAAAGAAACGGAAATTATAAATTCTGTGGTGACATTAAATTTCATTTCATAATTTTGCCAGCTATAATAAGGTATGGTATGAGATTCAGGGTGGTACATTTATGTGCATACATGTACCTTGTATCTCCAATTGAAAATTGATTGCTTTAAATCAATTTCAACATTATGAATATCCTACAAAAGTAAAACATAATGATTTTAAAGTTTAAAAAACACATTGTTTCACTCCTGAAACCTTGACCTCACATGGATATATATTGGTATTTAGTGTTGGTAGGTTTTGGTTCTTTTTGGGTGGATTTTGGATAATGTAGTGAATTTCAGTTAGTTGTAGCACAGTAACATGGAGTGAGCTTGCTTGCTTCCTGATATCTAGTCAATCACTTTTTAAGACATACATATTTTTCAAACTTGCATTGCACATATTTGTTTACATTTTTGGTAGGAGTGTTTTATATGCTCACTATATATGTCATCTTCATATATAGATGTGTAATTGTTTGCAAAAAGAGGAGACATCTAAATTCCTAATAAAAATGATAATTACATTTAAATCATAATTGTGCACTTCATGTACTTTTTACATGCAAAATCATTTCATATAATTATATGGTTTTTGTATTTTCTGTCCATATCTGTAAGTCTGTCTGTCACAAAGTCTTAAATTGTGCATTAAAATGCTTCTCCTCCTGTATGGATTATCTGATAAACTTGAAACTTTGTACAATGCTTCATTGCCATTTGCAGATGTGCACATTGTTGGGAGAGGATTTATTGTTATCCTAAAAGTTATAGTGGTTCGATCCAAGAGGGATGCGGGTGTAAAATAGCTTGTGACCATTTCTCCTAGTTGCAAACATATTGCAGAGTCTTGAATTTTTTTTTTTTTTTTTTTTTTTTTATACAATACTTCATTATCATTTAATGATGTCTAGATTTCTCTGACCCAGGAATCTAATATTTTCCTAAAATCTACAGTGGATCAAAAACAAGTATTTTAAGTGTTGTTTTTTTACCCTTTATTGAATAATCTTTGTAAAATTGCATGTGCAAAAGTAAAGATGCTTTGAAAATTCAATTACAAAATTAAACATTTCACTGGTTTGTTAAGGTACTCACTACACTAAAGCTTTATGACACTATGTTACAAGATGGTGATTTAAATGTTTTGGGAAAGTATTTGTATTGATCGATTTATTCGTCTATAACACCATAGCTAAGTGGTTAATTAATAAAGCATTGGGCAAGAGAGAGAGAGAGAGAGAGAGAGAGAGAGAGAGAGAGAGAGAGAGAGAGAGCATTGGGCTGGTGAACTACAGATCTTGAGCTCAAATCCACCAGTCTTTTGTTCATGTGTTGAAATAATATTTTTGAAAATCATGTTTTTATCCAAATTTGCATTTTTTGCTGTTTTTGGCATACACACTTATTGTATATCATCAGATCTTTTTTAAAATATTAAATCTATTTGTACTGATTTGAGAAACTATTTCCCGGTGTAGTGAGCCACCTTAAATGTAAACATAAAAAGACTCCAGTCTTTGTTTACATAACACAGAATGAAGGCTAAAATATTGCTTTTATTCCTGCATCCAAAAGGTTAAAATTTTGGCTGTGAACACAGATTCAGTTATACTTTTCATGTTTAACATTTAAAAAAATGAAAACAAAATTAAAAAAAAAACAAGCAAAAAAAACGTAAACGTCCTGTTTGAGAATTTTTCACTTGTATGGAGACGTCACCATTGCCAGTGAAGGGCTGCAACATTTAGGTCTATGCTCGGTGCTTATGCCCCTATGAGCAGGGGTGGATTAATATTGTGTCACACATTTAGGTAATGTCATATAACTGTAAACAATGTCTCTAGAGGATTTGGGTGTTGCTCAACCGGAAATGTAATAAATGAATGCATAAGATTGGATCATACTTCTTTTTGGACTAGAACATCCAGGACTGAACTTTCTTAGGGTCGAGATGTCTGTTAACCGTTTATTCGTATTTACCTGTCAAAGTCTTTTTGACGCTTCAGGTATAGGAGAAAGTACTTTGACTTCAGAATGAATGTGATTGTCAGAGGGAGAATGATGGACCGAAGCATGCATTTTGTAAAATGATTCTTGTGTTGTTAAATCTTCGAGAATCTTGTTGGAGATGTCTGATTCGGTTCACGAAACAACTTAGCATCATCTAGCAGTAGCAGATTTCACCGTAAGCACTTAATTAACACTAATTTTAATATATTGTAAACAAATTGTAACTGTAAGCTAGGCTATTCCAAAATTCCACAACATATCAGAGGAACCGGTAATTTAGCCTGTACATAATGATAAGAGTAGGGGTATATACCACACACCCCTAATAAAAGCACTGGGATTACTGAATCAGAATGACAATTGGGGTGGGGACGATAAAAGCAGAATTTTCGAATCATTTTGAAGCGAAGTTTTGAGTAAGAAATGGTGCCATTCCTTTTGGGTTATTTTTTTCATTGGGGATGGTACCATAGGGCCTACTATTATTATTACAGACAAAAATACCGGTTCCTGTGAATATTCACACCTGACGACCTGTAAAGGGTTGTAAATAGAGAATGTGAACAGCTGCATGTAAATAAGTTAGTGTTCTAACTGCACAATTTAATACCGTTCAATTTTATTCTAATATTTTTGTGATAGGGTTATATGTATACAATTGAAATTGCATGGGAAAGAGTTTAGTAATGCAGAGCTCTAATAAAATTTAATTTCTCATGTTGTTTAGACATTTATCCATTAACACATGTATAGGTCTACATAATTTAGGAATGTAATTACTAGATATAAAGTTAATGTCATTCCTTAGCTTGCAAGTACATTCTTAAGAATCATGACAAACAACACTCTTTAAGATACAATTTTCTGCTTTATTACTATATTCATGGGATAAAAGTCTCCATCCTGTGTTTTATTTGGGATATTTATTCCCATTCATGCTCAAATAGGATATTCACTGCCATTTCATGTTCATTATGGGACATTTCCTCCTATGGGACATTGTATCCCATTTTGAATTTAAATATGGGAGTTAAAATCCTATGGGAGAAATTATTTTTTCTCCCATGGGATTTTTGGTAGGAGTGAAAATCCCCCAAGTGGGATTAAAAATCCCTCCAAAATCCCATGGGATTTTTTGATTTCAGGTGAAATATCTTAAAAACTACAATAGTTACAAGTGTAAATGTTGGTGCATGTCTTGTGGACATAAAATCCCATCTTTTTTTGTAAAGGGTTTATTTGTATCCTTAATAAAAGGGTTGGCGAAACTCCGGACTTTTGTCATGTCCAGAGTTAAATGTCGCACTGTTTTTGATTAAACACAATCAGTCTTTGAATACTTATTGACCTACTTTCTTCGCTTCGAATTCACATCACCGCGCTACACCGATCACGGTCCCCGCATGTGGCATTGTACACGGTGTGTATGAAATACCTTACACGGGCCCTAACAGCCCGTGCTATGAATATTAATGTCACCTGACTAGGTGTCAATGCTAACAACCAATAGATGTTAGGAATGATAAACACGTACACGTGTTTGGGTATCTTCAATAAATACATGTAGATACTGATATAAAATGATTATCAGTGAACAGTCAATAATCCTTATGACAACCTTGTACAACTTTCACTATGTACGGCAACACGTGCTTTATATTTGAGTAATAATTAAATTGGTGTGACCGGTCAACAGGGGATGCTTACTCCTCCTAGGCACCTTGATCCCACCTCTGGTGTGTCCTGGGGTCTGTGTTTGTCTGATCCCACCTCTGGTGTGTCCTGGGGTGTGTTTGTCTGATCCCACCTCTGGTGTGTCCTGGGGTCTGTGTTTGTCTGATCCCACCTCTGGTGTGTCCTGGGGTCTGTGTTTGTCTGATCTCACCTCTGGTATGTCCTGGGGTCTGTGTTTGTCTGATCCCACCTCTGGTGTCTCCTGGGGTCTGTGTTTGTCTGATCCCACCTCTGTTGTGTCCTGGGGTCTGTGTTTGTCTGATCCCACCTCTGGTGTGTCCTGGGGTCTGTGTTTGTCTGATCCCACCTCTGGTGTGTCCTGGGGTCTGTGTTTGTCTGATCCCACCTCTGGTGTGTCCTGGGGTCTGTGTTTGCCCAACTATCTGTTTTGTATTGCTTATGGGATTATGAGATTGATCACTGTTTGTTATCTTCACGTTTCATTGATACACGTATACAATGTCGTTTAGGAAAGAAAGGAAAGCAAGAAATCCAGGACGGAATGATGGCAGGAGACAGTCCCCAAACTACTTTTTGGCCATACAAATTACCGAGGAAGAGGTGGGTGTTACTCGGAGTCATCATGCATGTGTTAAGATTGTATCTTTCACTTCCATTAAAAATACTGTAAAATAGTGCATGAAATGTTAAGCGATTCATCATGATAGATATTGTGATACTTTTATCATACAGAACATTGATTTGATAATTGACCATTCTGTCTTTTGTCCAGCCTACACTGTCGTTATAATTTACAATACTTGTAATTCAAAGATGAAACTTCAAACTTCATAGACGATGAACAATTTGTAGCAAACCCGCACTTACAGCAATGAAACCCCATTTATTGTTTACACCCGCCAGGTACAGGTATACAGACAAACATGTAATAGCTTTCACACTTGTCGCCCCATTGACCACAGCTCGCCATTATACTCGCCGCTCCAATGAGCAGATATCGGCGTTCCGAATCTTCTAATTTTGTATTTTGTTTTTATTTGTTTGTTTGTTTTTGCATAATTATTGGGGCGGCGATCGCCGCCCCTTTGCCGACGCCCCTGGTGTTTTGGTTAACACCCGTGTTCAATAAAATATCCAGATTCGAAGCATTGAACATAAATATTAACGGCAAAGTAACGATTCAACTTTATGACAAACGGGATGATTTCAGCTTCTCCAACGTCAACTTCTCATATTTAATTATCACCTGCATATGGTGATCATGTCTATCAACTGACTAGATACGCAAGAGCTTGTTCTGCGTATGATCAGTTTTAAGCAAAGTAGGCTACTGACAAACTAAGATGATGTTAGTATGGGGTCACAATAGGGGATAAAAAATTTCATAGAAATATATAGGGAAAATCTTTTAAAATCTTCTCCACAACCAATGGGCCAGAAGAGCTGAGATTTACCTGAAAGCTTCCTGACAAAGTGCAAATTTAAGTTTGTTCAAATCATGCCGCCCCCTCCCCCGGAGTAGGTTGGGGTCACAATAGGGGATCAAAGTTTTACATGGGAATAAATAGAGAAAACCTTTAAAAATCTTCTTCTCAGGAACCAATGGACCAGAAAAGCTGACATTTACAAGAAAGCTTCCTGACATAGTGCAGATTTAAGTTTGTTCAAATCATGACCCCAGGGGTAGGTTGGGGCCACAATAGGGGATCAAAGTTTTAAATAGAAATATATAGAGAAAATCTTTAAAAATCTTCTCAAAGAATTGACATTTACATGAAAGCTTCCTGACATAGTGCAGATTCAAGTTTGTAAAAATCATAGCCTCCAGGGGTAGGTTGGGGCTACAATAGGGACTAAGGTTTTACATGCAAATATATAGATGTGGAAAGTCTTCAGATAAGGGCCAAGGTGACTTAGGTGAGCGATGTGACCCATGGGCCTCTTGTTTCTATTTTTATTGAGGAGCAAAGATAGGGGTTTGGTAGAACATTTACTGGATCCAAAAATGTATCCTTTTAAGGGTTTTTGTGACGTTTAGGAACAGTATAGGTATGGCAACTCATATTCACTTTTCCCATTGACTGGGATATTACATGTGTTTAAATGTGAAGCATGTCACTGATTCTGATTAGATGGAAGTTATGCCTGTTTTATCTAATTTTGATATAAATTGACATGTTTTAACCAGTTTCCGCAAGACATGGGAGTCAGATCTAAGGATCGTGGGATTTTTTGCGGGTTGAAACGATAGAAATTTCAAAGTGATCATCTTCTAGTCTTATTTTAATTTTGATATCTTCTAGAGCCATAGTAAATTAAAAATTTTAAGTCAAATTAAATTCAAGATACCCGCTGATGTTTCCGATTGACATGGGCTACGTTGAACACTTGGTTTCTGATTGACATGATACACGATTTACAATGCAGCACTCTTTAGACGATATGCTGTTGTGTATTTTTTCAGATAATACAAAAAGTAAAAGAGATTCAGGACATCATTTTAGATAAAGAAAGGAACCTGTCTCACGCGATGATAGATATACCCACCCTCCACCTCACACTTGGTGTTTATTACCTGGGGGATAGAGCAAGTGTCTTGCAGTAAGATTCGTCTAATTCCTTCTTATTTGGCGTAGAGATTGCTTATGGTAAGATGTTGCGTCATGGTTCAGGGTCATTTGGTGAAATACTTTGAAATTTTGATATTGAGTCATAACTTTGTATTTCAGATCTAGATTCTCATACTTTTCACATAGGTTGCTTATGACCAGGTGCTGTGTTATGATGATCCTGGTCCTTCATCATTTGGCCTAGGACTGGAAAACAAAAATGGAATCTTTTTTTCCGGGTCGTAATTCACAGTGTCCCCACCTTGAACCAAAACCGTATGGTCAAATGTTTGAAATCTTGAAATATTTGCCCAGGCAATAACTTTGCAATGGATAATATTCAAAGTACAATCGTAGCACGAATGTCGCTTACAGATGGTGAAACGGTTAAACTGACCCTGAATCATGGTCATAATCACGTGCCTTGATCCCCTGTCAAGATCATTAACAACTTGTCAAGTTCGCAGAAATTAAAATGGCATAGTCTGAACCATAAGTACTTAATGCAGGGATTGCAAAAGTTTGTATGGCTCTCCCATTGATATATAATATATTTTGAATATGACCAGTTTAGATTAGCCATGCGGGGGCATTAGTCTCACTAGGACAGGTCTAGTTTCCGTTGCTATTTTTACTTCACAGGGCAGCAGAGTCTCTAAACAGATTTCACGACAAGCTGAAAGTTTCGGATTTTGCACCACCTTCTTTCACCGTTTCCACATTGGGAAATTTCAATCACAAAGTTGTTTTCGCATCATTTGCAGATGACCAAGGACTGAAAGACCTTAACACCCTCGCCAGTGAGTACATATTGTACTTTTAAGATGTTATGTAATTCAAAATTCAGTAGACTACCTGCATGCATTCATAAGTAAACTCCCTTGACTAACTTTGTTGTTGAATATCCTGTGCAAAATAGCATTGTCTTAGATATCACTTCGTTGCACATTGTATATAATTAATTTATTGGGCTTATCGTTATATGTTTATCTTTGATTGTATCTTTATATATTTACGTTTCCAGTGTTTTTGCTTTTGATATCTCTACAAATTTTAATGATAGCTATTTCCTCATGAACGTGCTACAGTTGTAAACAATTTGCGTATGAATACTTATAAATTACTTTTATTCCAACTTTCCGACAGCAATGAAGAGAATGTAAAGATAATAAACTTTATATTTAAAAATGCTTGAAGGTATGAACTGCAACACTGCAAAAATGAAATTTATTTCTTGAATATATATTTGTATTTTATAAGACCCTGGAGAAGAATAGTACATGTATATCAATCAGGTTACCATCTCTAAATAAAGCATTAAAATTATTACACACAGGAGATGTTAAAAAATCACTCGAAGATGATGGATTGTTTACCACAGATGATAAATTCAACCCACATATAACCATCTGCAAGATGTCTCGAGATATGCCTAGACTTCGAAGATTAGGTATATGTGATATATATATATATACATACACACAAATAATGTCTCTTCGGTGATGCTCAACCGAAATGTTTGAAAATATATCCCATTATCTTATCATATCTGTAAAAAAAAAAAAAAAAAAAAAAAAAAAAAAAAATCCCATTATCTTATATCTGCAAAAAAAAAATTGATCCGACAGGATGAATAGTTTATTGTCTTTAGAGAATAAATGATGTTTTTTAGGAATCAAAAGAATTGAGCCTTCGCATTATGAAGAAAAGAAATACACATATTTTGGAAAACAGACAGCTGGAGGTATCCAACTTTGTTCAATGGTGGAACCGAGATCAGAATCCGGATACTATCATATCGAACATGAAATCAAATTTTGATTCTTGAGGACATGCAAGATCATAAAAACTCAAATGTGAATTTATATATAAGTACATGTATGTTTAATAGTGGTAACTCGTATCGATAAAGATCTACAAGGACAGAAATGAGAGCTGATAAGATGTATTATATGCAGAAAGTACAAACATGACACCTGAAATAAATGTAGTTTTAAGTATTTTCACAATTTATGAATATAAGATGTGCTTTAACATAAACAAATTGATGATATAAACAATATCACAATATATTTACCAAACACCGCTAAACATTTTCCCAGAAATCATACCAAACTTACAAAGCTAAAACGCCTGTTCCCTTCTTGAAAGGGCATCACCGACAGTGCGTGCCCTGGGTTAGTAAAGCCATAGGCACCTAGGTCAAGGATATTGCACTATACTCAGTAACCTATATGTAAAGGATGGAGGAAATTTGAAACCACGAATAAATATTTCTCTCCGATCTATGGAAAGCCGTAGGGTACCCCCAAATTATTATTTCCTATATAAGTATACCAAAAATAATAATTTCACCCAAAAATAAAAATCTTGCTTTTTTACAACATTTTCCCCTGTTATGATAAAAATGTTACCAAAGATTTTTTTGCGAGAGATAATTATTTCGACATTTTATATAAGGAACACTAATAATAATAATGTGGGGGTACCCTACGGCTTTCCATAGGGAGGGGACTGACAAGATTTTAATTGTTAAGTGAGAATGATTATTATAATTTGGTGGTGAAATAAAAATAATGTGTACACGTGAACAGACAAGATTATGATTGTTGCAAAAATAATAATGTAAAAACGCAAGATTTTTATTTTTATGTCGCATTGTATTGGAATTTATAAAACCTTGATAGTTTAGGCTGTTTTTAAATATATAGATAGAGCACCAATATCCTCTGGGGTTTACATAGCCCTCGCATCTTTTGGAACTCGAGATTAATTCGGATAGCCCTTATTCCGTTTCGTACTGTTTACGCACTTTCGTGATTAGGGATTTGGATGAGATGACTCGAGACAGAAACAATATTAAAAATATACAACGGGTAGATAGCTGTTATTAGAGGAAGTGAATGAAGGAGGCTCTGAAACCAGCAATATCGATGTACGCAGATGTAGACTTCGCAGTTCCTCAAGTCAATGTCATGGGAATCTTGCTGTTTCTCGTGTTCGTCAACTTCCCTGCAGAAGCTATTAGATCCCCAGTCAAGTTGCCTTATATACCAATACCATACCATCACTTCAATTGCGATACTGATCTATTTCAGGAAAATCTAACTGCATTAGAAAAATGGGGAAAGGATTGGCAGATGTTATTCCACCCAGAATAAGAGTACCGTAAACGAAACACAATATGAAAAGGTTATATAGGGTGTTTTTTTAAGATGTTTGTTTTTGTGACATTAATTAGCAAATATGGCAAAAGTGCCAGAAGTTGTAGAATTTAAAGTAGTATTAGCCACCATCAAGCTATAACATACATTGTTTTGTAACATACATGTATGAATAAAGGAGATCAGCAATCCTTGTCTTTAGGATTTCATATCTACTCAGGGTACCCTATTCGATATATGTGTTAACCTATAAATACGTGGATCATAGGTTTGAATCTCGCAGAATTAGAATTTTTTGATGTAACAATAAAATGTACTTTTGAAAGTTTTAAATCAGCTCAATATTATGAGTGTAATACTCTCCATTTATTATGAATTTCTGGGGTCCTTATACTTTCTCAAACCACAAGACATTCATATGTTTAGAATCAAATTCCTTGCAATACGCACGTCTTCAAGTTGTTTACAGAAACCCTTGCTTTAAAACTGACAGGAGTTAAAAGGACAAACCATGTACTTACTTTATGATATTTCCTCAAAACTGACTACGTTCAACAACGTGTAATTTTCATGCACATCTTCGACACCCATACAAACTGTATGTAAAATACGATGGTCCCCACTTTCAAATTGTGGGAGAAGGTAGTCGGACAAACTGTGTGCCCTCCATATTAATTTTCAATGAAAGGGGCAACATTTCTGCAAGGGAGGTCAAAATGGATTAAAATTGCAACATGCTCTAGAGTGACCCACAAAGAAAATACATAGTAAGTTTCAGCTTATGTGACTTAGAAATGAAAATAGAAACAGAAAACTCCAAACAGACGGATGTACAGGCATCGCTGTACCATAAGATGTCCCGTTTAAAGACGGGCGTGTAAAATCCACTAGAAACAGGAAGCCAGTCAACAAATTACCATCTCTCCGGTCATACTTTAGAGGGTGTTCCCGGCTGCAAATATCCGGGTATCCACATCAACCAAGAGCTGTCATGGCAAGACCACATTAGTCGGACATCCGCCACAGCCGCCAGATCTGTTGGATTTCTGTGACGCAACCTGAAGAGCTACCCACATGATGTCAAGACATATACCACTCTTGTTAGACCTATCCTTGAATATGCCTTAAACACCTGGGACCCTTACTATCAACAATGTATCCAACAGCTGGAAAATGTGCTGCATGCAGCTAGATTTACCACTGAAAACTAGTCCTCCAGAGACCCCGGATGTGTAACCAGCTTGCTAAATCAGCTGGGATGGGAGCCAATTGAATACAAAAGAGACAGAAAAGAGTCATAAATGCTCTACAAGATCACACACCACTTAGTAGAGGTTCCTGTGCATCACCTTGTTCATTACACCACCAACATGACACGTGGCTGCTCCGTTAACATCAGACAAGGCAGCATCAGGATCGTTGTATATAAACATACATTCCTACCAGCCACCATCAGAACGCGGAACTCCATGTCGTCAGCGGTAAGGGCACTTGTATCTCTCAAGAGCTTCCGGAACGTGGTGCACACCATCGACAACTCCGCTTTTCTTCGCAAAACTACTTACTCTGTTTTATCTCAAAACTGTAAATAAGTCTTAAAAGGAATTTTAGCTGTCCGCTCACCACGCACTGGAGTATCAAACACTTATTAAAATACGAATCGACTTCATTCTGGAAGAAGAGGGTGATGAAGGAAGAAGACGTACATAGAATTAAAACCTCAACAAGCACACAGAAACGAAACGAACACACACATATACATACAGTGAAAACGACAATTGATTACTCACTCGGGTTACATATCTAAAGAGAAAATAATGCATATACTTTTCTATACCACACCATATCAATGAGAGATTCCAAACTAGGTGGAAAGAAGATACTCTACAAGGGATATATTACAACTCCACAACACATGGCTCTGTATGAAAAGTGACAATCCTCCCCTCCCATGCCATCGTCTGTAAAGATGTATTTTATTGTTCATAGTGTTCTCTTTGTAACTGGGAGGTAACTTCAAGCCTGGGGACCGAGTGGTTAGATAATCGCGCTCAAAACCACACGGCCTTTCACCTCTGGTCGGCGCGGGTTCGAATCCCGCTCGCGCCGGTAAGTGCAAAAGTTTCCCAGTTTACTTTCGGAAGGCTGCTGGTCTTTTCCCAGGTGCGTTGTATCTGGGTTGTCTCTTCTACCAATACAAACTGGGCGCCACTAGATAACTGAAAAATTGTTGAGTGTGACGGAAAACAGCAAACAATCAAGCCCCGCTCGTGCCATGGCCGCGTCAAACCTAAAAAATGCAGCTAGCGATTGCTCCTTCACCAAACGCTCGGTATTAAGAAGTGGGGATAGCAGGTTTTTTGGATATGACGTTAAAAACTGAGGTTCCGTGTCCTGACAGGCGTTGGCAAGATAAAGAACCTTCACTTCGACGGCCCTGAACGCTAAGTATAGGTCTAAATTTGTGGTACTTCACCTACAGCTGGTGACATCTCATTATGAGTGAAAAAATTTCGACGAGCCGCATCCAATCATAATATTCAGCCTTGAACATTTCATGTTACAATCAAGGTTATTCCACGGTTGTTATTTTAGGCACGTGAAAATTTAATCACGGTCATCCATGTTTGAACCTTCAGTCTTAGCCATTCCATGTTTTAATTTTTAAATGCCAAGATAAAATTTGGAGACTTCCTTGCAAAAAAAGAGAAATTGTTAGGAAAAATAAAACACAATATATCAAAAACAGTCCAACGAATCAAAATTGATTTTCTCCCTGTTGATCTTCAGATCGTGACACAGCAAAAAGTAAGAATTAGTGTTATCCTGACAGTCTATAAGCTTCTATACATGAGAAGAAAACGATGTCTTGCCGTGGCCTTCAACTCGAGATTTAGATATATCTACGATGTTTTATCCATTAAAACTGTATGGTCCGAATTACAATATTTTTTTCCATCTCGTAAAAACGCTATTAAATCATCGCACGTATGTAGTTATGAGACTGTACGACCTATCATAAATTATTTCACCTGTTTTAACCCAAATAATTTGATTTTAAATCAATGTATACAAATAACCGCGTCACTCTGCCATTTTAAGTGACAGTCAAGTGACCAGTTCAAACTTTCAGATCATCGGTGGTCTTATCTGTGTAAAGCTGTATATTTTGTTATAACAGTACCGTACCATAAGTTTAATAGAAATAAAAATATCAAATACCTCTTAGTAATTCGTTGTTTTACGCTCTATCAGCCTTAAAACTAGACAGTTGCGTATGAGTTAATACATCATGTTGGGATTCCCCTGACGCGCGTGGGTCTATTTATAGACGTCTATTATGGGATGATTTATATGTAGCCACCATATTTACTTTCTAAATAATATTCGCACTGTTTTCTTTTACATGCAGATGTTTTCAAGCATGTAATTAAGGGAAAGATGATAACTTTATAAAGTAATTAATTTGCTTTAAAGTAATTATGTACAAAAATAATACATGAACATCGGGTCATACAGCTTTAATAATAATGATTTGCTTTCATATGTCAATTCAATATATCCCTGTGAACCCAAAATAAAAGACATCAGAGTCCTCCACATCTGCTTCGTACTTAGATATTTCTTGATATTTAAAAACGTTATTTACCCTTACTATCGTATCCCTTAGTGGAAATGCCAAATTGAATATTTTAAATTTTGAAAAAAAAATTATATGAAAACTTATAATCACATTTTGCAGTCAATCCAATTTGTCTCCTATTTTGTAGCACATGCATACACAATCTTTACTGCAAATTTGAAAATATATATTAACGGCAAAAAACTCAGCTTGATGACAAACGAGATGATTTCAGCTTCTCCATCGTAAACTTCCCATATTCAATTATCCCTTGTATATGGTGTTTATATCTCTCAACTGATTCGATACGCAAGCTTGTTATGCGTATGGTCGGGTTTTAAATTTAGGCAGGCTACTGACAACAAGTTGATGTTACAGGGGTATCTACAGTCTCGTTTAAAGTACGCATTTCGCAAATTTTATGGTCGTTATAACTATCTAATCTACCAATACAACATGTCTTTGGGTCAAATGCTGTCTGGCATATTCCATACCGATTGTTAGGCCGTTCTTGGCACATTGACTTTGACTACAGATTACGCCGTTTACCTGATTAAGATATTGGGCTCATAGTGGGTGTGACCGGTCGACAGGGGATGCTTACTCCTCCTAGGCACCTGATCCCACCCCTGGTATATCCAGGAGTGTGTGTTTGCCCATCTCTATTTTGTATTCCTTATAGAGATTGATCACTATTCGTTATCTTCACCTTTCAAATCATGTAAGCTAGACCTAATTCAACAACACTTTTGAAATATTCTTACACTCATAATATTGATGTTGAAAAAGAAGTCATTTGCTGAGTGTAATTTTCCATCTCCTTTTATACAATTCATTTTACATCCACTCAATAAATCAGCATTGAACCCAGATATTTAGCGGAATTTCTGAAGACCTGTGACACCAACACTGGTAAGACCTTGTTATCTTACCAATAAAAGGAAAAGGCGTTTTGACGAAACTTCAGCTGCTCTCTGGAACAATATACCCTTAGTGGAAATGCCAATAATTTTAATAAAAATCTAACAAGAGTACCGCAAACGGTACAATATACGCCTGTCGGACAGTGAAATTGATACAACACACATTCTGAATAGAAAACCTTTAAAGTGGGTCATGGTGCACAAATCCATCTGACAGGATTATGTATTTCTCTGAGAGTGAGGTTGTGACAAAATGTCGGTGCAATATCTATCTATGATGATAAAAATTCCAGGAAACCGTTTGATCTACTTTTAGCCCTAAAGTAGGTCATGGTGCACCAATGAAGTTGAAATGTTTAAAATGAAAACTGATTATGTATTTCTCTGAAAGGGAGGATGTGACTAAATTTTCAGAGCAATACCTGTGACCATACCAAAAATCTGGAAAACTGTTTGACCTACCTCTACCCCTAAGTACTGTAGGTCATAGCGCGCCAATCCAGCTGAAATGCAAACTGAACTTGTATTCCTCCAAGAAAGACAATATCTTTATCCGTAATGAAAAAAAGCCAGGAAAACTGATTGACCTACTTTTAGTCCTACTGTAGGTCAAGGATGGAGCAATCCAGCTGAAATACAAACTGAACTTGTATTCCTCTGAGAGGAAGTCTTTGACTGAATATCAGGGCAATATCTGTATCCGTAATGAAAAAAAGCCAGGAAAACTGTTGGACCTATTTTTTCCTTTCATATGGTGTATGTTACCATAAAATTAGTATTCTGTGATCGTAATAAACTTTACTTATGTATAATACATGTATAATACATATGTAAATATGCATATATATATATATATATATATATATAGATTACGATAACGTTGTGCTATTTTGATCGACGTTACTTTATGCGACGTATTGAACAAGAGGGCTCTGTCATGAAGAACTCATCATTAAAATAATCCGTCTTATTTCGCCATATGTTTCGAGTTTTATTTTTAAAAATATACACTATGATTTTTATTTGAAAACTTTAATTGACTCCCTCCGAAAGTTTTAATCAATTGTAAATGATTTAATGCGGCGGATGCTACGATTTGATTTGATTGATTGATTAAATATTGTTTAACGTCCCTCTCGAGAAAATTTCACTCATTTGGAGACGTCACCACTGCCGGTGAAGGTCTGCAAAATTTAGACCTATGCTCGGCGCTTACGGCCTTTGAGCAGGGAGGGATCTTTATCTAGCCAAACCTCCTGTGACACGGGGCCTCGTTTTTTGCGGTCTCATCCGAAGGACCGCCCCATTTAGTCGCCTCTTGCGACAAGCAAGGGGTACTGAGGACCTATTCTAACCCGGATCCCCACAGGATAAAAAAAAATCTTTTTAAAAAAGTTCTGTTACCCCACTGCGTGCATAAACCACACCCTCCGGGTAACAGTGCATAGAAGGAGGATTTGTGGAATTGTATTTAATAATTCAAGAGCAACCCATATTCATTCAATGAACTATACGCACGTTAACTCTGGATTCCCGCCTACATTTCAACTCGTATATTCTGAAAAGCTTTGCAATTTTGCTAATGAGATTTTTTAAAATGCAAAATATAATTCATTAGTATTTGATTATTAACTTTAATACTAGTGTCAATTAATTAATTGCTCTCAATTACAATTCCTTTGATTAGGGGGTAGATAAATCTGTTCCTTGAAATCAGGCATTAAAACGTAATATATTTTAAATGCTTAATGAAATAATTAAATAACCATTCAATTTGTCAAATTACTAAAGTATTATTGAGTAAAAAATGGTTAAACTTGGAAATCTATTTGATAACCTTAAAAAATGCGTGTGAACATTATCACCGTGTTTTGGTCTGTAAACATATGTCCCCTCCCCCATGAAACAACAAAAGTTTTGGTATAAATTTGCTAGATGACAATTTATAATACCTGTATAAAGGAATTTGTTTTTTACTGGGGCGGGATTAAAAATATTTTTTGTTTTCCATTGATTCCTAAAGTGAAATACGTGGTTTTAATCCAAATTATAGTTATCTCTCTTTGTTTTGTCAAATAAATCAATGAAAATTCATATATATATTTATATTATCATAAAAATCATTTAAAAATGATAACTTAAAAATTGACCAGAATGTAGGCGGCGAACCAATACTTTCGCTCGCAGTTCTATACCGATCAGAATTGGGTTTGTGTTTACATAAAGATTCAATCTAAATTCATGTACATGGCGTGTGGGTACCTGAAGCTATACTGGTGTGTATCTGTACAATATGTTCATTTTTTTCGAGTGCACTAGATGTATGTTCAGCGAAGGCACACGCACTAAACAATGTTACATTGGATGAAGTAAAAAGAGCATGAAATCCATTCAGACTTAATGTGCAAAAAATATTTTTAAAAACTATCTTCAAAAGTTTCTAAATTGAAGACATGGCAATGGAACCGAGAGTGAACCTTATAAGAAGTGATAAGATTTACAAACAATGTGATAAGTTCTACGCAAGATTTGACACTGCCACAATGAAAATCTAACTAAAAAATAATTTTGCAGATGATAATCAATGTTTCAGCATATTACACGTGTATCTCTCTACACGAATTATTTGGGGGGGGGGGGGGTTATGATAATTGTTTCTCATATAAAAAATCTTTCAATGCATTAGTATTGGCGCAAATGTAACAGTTTGAATCATAAATCATGGTCCTTGTCTTGGAGTCCACATGGGAGAGGATCGTATATTTTGGCACCCCTCCCCCTTTCTACCTCTTGCTACATGCCGATTTAGTCAGAGACAT
Organism: Ostrea edulis; assembly: GCF_947568905.1. Lineage (NCBI taxonomy): Eukaryota > Metazoa > Mollusca > Bivalvia > Ostreida > Ostreidae > Ostrea > Ostrea edulis. Next base: position 59,771,177 of record NC_079165.1, read on the forward strand.
CATGAAAATAATCTTTGTTTCCCCGTCTAATAAATGAATGAACAATTCTTTTTCAGCCAGTTTCTAATGATGAACGAAGTAGTGACAGTCTAAATAGTACCAAAATCAATCCCCTAATGACTGTGCATTAACATGTACAATGTATATTTAATACCGTTAGTTATCATGGAAAGCGTATATAGCAATGTATAACTTGTATAGGCAATGCCTGTTGACCAATCCAATTATGTTTTCTACATAATAAAATATTGTTTTTAAAAAATATCGTCAGTCAAAAGTTTACATCGTCCAGCAGTTTGTTGTCAAAATAGTGAAAGGTGTAAGACATAATCAATAATTAAAATCCTAACCTATCCGTATAGTCACAGGTATCTGAATTGTAATCAATTACACGTGTATATATTAATTTCATATATACCGGTATATATATGTCTCTTTATAAAGACGCGGGTTACGTCGAAAATTTGAGTTTTACGTAATCAACAGTGTCGTGGCCTTATCAGTGCTTTTATATATATATATATATATATATATATATATATATATATATACCTGTATATAAAGCACTAAAATCCAACAACACTCAAGATCCAAAGTGTCGGATCTAATAGTAGATACAAGGTCAAATTTATAAGGATATAAAAAGTACTACATATGACCAACGACACGAACAGCGGTGAAATGTCATTTTCGGAACTGTCCCTTCCTCAGGACGATAGAATATTTACATAGAAATGAAAACTAAATTGAAAAGGGAACTATATATATATATATATATATATATATATATATATAGCTAGATAGATAGATAGATATCAGATACCTGTGGTGTAGTAAAATAATGAGAATGAGTATCGAGTATGAATGAAGAGAATTATTACATTAATCACCTGTAATTTTGTAAATCGAAAATAGAAGGATATCAAACAATCATTCTAGTTTTGTACAGATGATTTCATGATGATATTATTGTGATTCTGTCCTCATTACTTGCACACAGATGTAATATATGTAATTCGATTAGGAGGTAGATCCGAGCATGATTCGGAGATGTTTTGTGCACATGCCACTAAATAGGTGGGCGGGATGGATAGAGTGTAAATGCAGGCCTCCATATGTATGAAAAGTGTGGTCTAATACTTGAACACCTGCTCCATGATTTAACGATGAACATCGAAACCAATGACTGGTGTAGGTATTATATATTTTTAAATAGGACCATGCAGTAGAACACCTGATCCAGTATATTAACCCATGGAAGGTGAATAATTATCACATATTCTGATTGATGCAAAGGAACCTCCTCGCTACCGATTAAGCCATCGCGCATTCATTTTCTCCGTATCTGTTATATGTTAACAATATCTTATAAACATAGATTGCATTCGGTTAGCGATGACTTTAAAACTAGGCCAAAGCCATAATAAAATTTCTAACTTAATTAACATGCATATTATGAATCATGAGAGGATTTTTAAATTCTAGATGGATAATCATTTGATGTGTCTGACATATTGCTTGATACAATATCTAAAAATATATTATTAAAAATTATATATGCACAAACCCAATGAGTTAATATGACAGGCACGGCGTATCTAGACATGTGCATCTATGTAGATACACTGTACGCATTGTAGCCGGCTCAGTATCCACACCACTTTATAGGGATAACTCATATCATAAACTCTCTATGATAATAAAAAATATATTTGACTGAACTTTGTCATGTGTTGATACCTTCCATATCAAACATAAACAACGAGTAAAATTGGAATCGGAAATAACACCGCACACAACGTCACACTCGAGGAGTCGTCACTGTGGATCACGAGGGCTTGACTCCGAAGCGGAAAAAACGCAAATTTCAGAAACCCGTACTTACAATCAAACGCATTGAAGTGGTAAAATTTTTCGTTTGTACGGAATGTTACGAGCTTTGTATTGGACGTTTGATGTTACGCAATGACGCCCATTTTCACAAAACTATAGGTAAACAACATTCGGACACACCCCTTGTCAAATATTTACGGTGATTTTCTTTTGTTGTTCAGGTATTGTATCTGGTTACAATCAATAGGGTTTTTTATCGCATATGTGATAAAACGAGCTCCTCCCACCTTGTTATCGCATGGGCGGTACTAACAATAGAAACAAGACAGAGATAATTAAGTTTTCGTGAAGTTACTTTTGCTGTTTCACGGGTAAAGCGTGCGCCGATCGATGTCTGGGGCGTTGAAACAGACGAGAAGTGTTATGTAACAAATACATGTATACACATTACCTGTGACCATTTTTGCAGTCAATAATGTTAAATAGTTCTCTCTCTCTCATTTTATAAAGAGTTTGCTAATGCAAGTCATTAATCCTTTTCCCGCTTTAATATTTGTGTTACACAGCCACCAATATATCATGATAGATACTGACAGGGATAATCAGTTTTCGTTAAGTTAGTTTTGCTGTTTTACGGGTAAAGCGTGCGCCGATTGATGATGGGCGTTGAAGCAGACAGGAATTGTTATGTAACAGATATGCACATACCTGTGACCGGGTTTTTTCCCCCAGTCAGTAATGTTAAATCTATCCCCCCCCCCTCTCTCTAAAGAGTTTGCTAATGCAAGTCTTTAATCCTTTTCCTACTTTAATATTTGTGTTATACATGTTTTTTAAAAACATTTGTACAAATACATATATAGAATTAAATTCCTGAAAAATTATTTATGAAGCCACCAATATGTGATTGATACTGACAGGGATAATCAATTTTCGTTAAGTTAGTTTTGCTGTTTTACGGGTAAAGCGTATTAAATTTAAATATACACATGCATCGTCCGACGATGGTACATGTATATGGCAATCTACCACTGTATTGAATGTATGGTTCAATAAATGTAAAATGAGAAGCTTTTGAAATATGTGACAAGTCGGTTATCTTCACATTATCAAAGAAATGGGCGGTCCTTCTCTCATTCGTGCGCTCCGCGCACTGGTGACAGAAGGACCGAATGCTAGAAGATAACCATTACTTATATCACCCAAGACCACTTGAAATTTTATAAACATTCCAGTCAACGCGGAAATATGTAGACATGTATCTCACTGGCGTAATTCCAGTAATGCAGGGGTGGGGGTCTCAAGTCCCCTTTAATGTGTAGGTAAGCGTATCGTTTCGCCCACCCCTACTCATTTTGGTCTTAAGGGATTTTAAACATGAAACAGTTCTTTGCATGTTAAAAATCTCCCTAGCAAGCAAATTAACATGAGAACTTTTTTGTCAGACGAAAAGAACACGACAAATTAAGTTCAGTGGTTTTAACCTTTCAAGTCTTAATCGCAGAGCGGGGCAAACCATGTATTGAGATTGGGAAATATGTGGCGGATAGAAATTTAACTTTGAATTTACTTATAAGTTTAGACTGTGTGCAGTACTACAATCAAACGCATTGAAGTGGTAAATTTTTTCTATCGTATGAAACGCTTGGAGCGCTGGTAATGACACACCCATTTTCCCGATTGATACTAACAGTTCCTCTTAAGACACGCCCACCAAAACAAACTACCGGTAGCACGTGAGTCTTGCTGATAAGGAAGGTGTTCAAAAAGAGTATAAATAAACACAATGAAAAGAAGACTAGTTTATACGTAAATGTATTTATATGTATAGCCATTTCCATGCAAATATGTATATAACACTGCGCATACAGAATTGTCAAGTTACGTTGAGATATCCGGTGTTAAATTAAAACCCTCTAACATCGCTTTCTGAAATTTCTTTCAATGCACGCGTTATTGCAAGTTTTAAGTTCCTGTGACAATATACTTTTTTTAGTTTCAAAAAGCAGTTTTCTACTGGATTAAAATCCGGAGAGTACGACGGTAAAATTCTATATTCCACGTTTTGCTGTCCGAAATAGAGACGGGGTATTCTTTCTGCGTTAGTTTTATGAATGGGACAATTGTCTACTACAATGAAATCACCTGGAAGCAAAACAGGTCGTCCGTATTCATCTTGAGTTTGACTTGCCTCATGCTTTAAAGTTTGACATTTGGGCTGATAAACATGAATTTGATCATGATCCTTATAATATCACATATTTGTCAGTTTAGAATAAAATACGATGCGAAATGTCAAATATTTCCATGAATAGGATGAGAATGTGGAATATCTACAAAACTAAAAAATATAAGCTCCTACATGTTACCATCAACTCCATGCCCTGTGCTGAAATCGCCCTCATCTGTTAGAAAAACTACTTGTACATCCTTTGAAGGACTAACGCCAAAAACGAGAAAAAATGCATATACCAAGAAGTACGCCCATATTTATCGGAAATTTGTAATCTCCCGGACATCATTTCCACCATCGTCAATTTCCAAGAGCCATGGGAGATCCTATATATAATGTACACGTATAATACTGTTATCTGTTTCAGTTTCTTACGATATGAGCACCCCAAATAGATCCGAAACTTGAAAACCAATTAAAAGAATACTGTAAATGTATTACATATGGCTGTGTATTCTATTTAGCGCCTTTGGCGGAACGCAGCTTCCGCTAAATCAAGTACATCGCTAAATGCCATCCGTAAATCTCGATGTTTAAAGTAATTCAGGAATGCACTAAATCAAATTTACGCTAACCTGTTGAAAAAACGATTTCCGCCAAATATCGTACACGCCAAATATAATACGTTTACAGTATATTTCCTGGTAGCAATTCTTTAAGTTTAAAATAAATCATTTTCACTTCCATTCAATGGGCAGATATATGAAAAGGTGAAGATAACGAACAGCGATCAATCTAATAACTCCTATAAAGAATACCAAATTAAGGGTAGAAATTAAAGGTAGGGCAAACACGGACTCCTGGACACACCAGATGTGGGATTATGTCCCTAGGAGGAGTAAGCATTCCCTGTCGACCGGTCACACCCGCCGTGAGTCCTAGATCTTGATCAGTATATTGATTACATGATAATGGCTTGCATACTTTAAGTCTGCTGGTATGAAATTACGCGGACTTTATGTGATTGCGAACTTAGCGGTGATAAGTACCGCGTCTAATAAGTACGTTTACAGTATGTAGAATTTGTACAAAAATCTGCAGGTGAGTCATCCCACCTTATATAAAAGTGACAAATTCAACAAAGAAGCAAATTTTTATTTACACTTGTATCATCTAAAGTTAAGTATTTCAATAAATTGTGAAGATGTTGATATTCTTCACAGATTTCGTCGTCAAAAGCTTGACTAAACAACATGTACGTGTGTGTTTTTGTATGCTTATTCCTGGTACTTAAAGATAGTCAAATAATATAAAGTTAAGCACTACAATGAAACACGGTACAAAAAACGTGCCATTACTCACATTTGTTGATTTATTTGTCGCAGGGTATACATGTAACACCTATCAATTACAAATTTCTACAACAGTTACTAATTTCATATTTTACCTGATAGGATGATGGTGATCAAGTGTGAGAATAAATAAACCTTGGATGGGGTTTGACTGGTCGAAGGTAAGTAATTAGAAAAACCGCGTGGAATACGTGGTTTGGGTGTAATTACCAATATCTCATGCAGAGCGATTTCAATAACAATAAGCACTCAGCTACATTTGACATGCATCCTAAAACAAGAGGTACTGTGAGCAATGCTCACTAAGAATACCCTCCGCTTACCCCAATCTCCCAAAGGGTATTGTTAATAGGTATAAATTACCTCTTTCCTGAGTGTACAAATATGGTATGCCTTTGTAGAAGAAAATGGAAGATACAGTCCGAACACAAATCCATGGCATAAACCTAAAATTTTGACCTTGAGATCAAAGGTCATAAATGTACATGACACATAGTCTCATGGTGATACACCCATGTCTCTTATAGTATGACTATGTCAAAACCCTATAATCAATTTTGACCTTGATGTCAAAGTCCAAGGTCATATAGAGGTCATGAAAGTACCCGACACATCGTCTCATGGTGATACACTCATGTGTCAAATATGGTATGCCTATGTCAAAGAAGTCATGGCCCTGACACGAATCCATTGTAAAAACCTTTAATTTTGACCTTGAGGTCAAGGTTATATGGAGGTCATGAAGGTACATGACACATCGTCTCATGGTGATCCACCTGTGTGCCAAATATGGTATGCCTAAGTCAAAGAAGTTATGGCCCGGACACGAATCTGCACAGACAGACAGAGTGATTCCTATATACTCCCCCTGAACTTCGTTCGGGGGTATAATTACTGTATACATTTTTACACATGTAATATCACTTCAAATATGGGGTATATTGTATTCCCATTTTTTTTTTAAAAAGTTGACTTGACCAGTGCACACCTCCGATAGAAATATATAGGGAATGAGAAACAAATAAAATAACATTTTAAAACATTATGCTTTGCTCAAAATTACAAAATATTGATTGTTTACTAATGCAACATCCTGGAAGTTTAGATAAGTTAGACAAAAATGCAAAAAAAAAAAGAAAAAAAAAAAAAAGAAAAAAAAAAAAAAAACCAAACCAAACCAAAAAAAACCCCACCTTTTCTTGCATACTTGCAAGTATTTGCATTTTCTAATAAAATAAATGCGGATAAATCATTTGCCAATTACATATGATAGAATGGAATAGGCAAAGAGCATAAAATATATTTATATCAATTCTTGCAAAATAAAGGTGCATGCCATATGCATAATATGCAATGCACAAGATATAATCGCCAAAAAAGTATCAAATACAGGCGTCTGTTCAACAGGTATCGGAGATGTGCACTTACCGAAAATATTAGATTCTCTTTATTCTGATAAATCCACGAAACAAAATGATAAACTCCATTTGTATCTCGTTAGAACTTTACAACACGTTGTCATTCCATTATACAGACTGCGACACACTTCACCCGTGCCAAACAGGGCGTCTTCAATCAGGGGAGATGTCAGAGTCGAAATTTTTTCCTGTATTGAATGCTTGTCTGGTCGAGGTTTTGCAGTTTATAGAAATCGGGAATCTAATATCTGGTTGGAAATATTTATGAATAAATTACACCCAAGCCTCATTTTATAATTATAATTTTGAGCACTGAGTGGTGTTCCAAAACGTGATTTCATTTCTTCTTGATGTCCTATATATTAGTATCGGAGATTTACGTGTTATCTGTCGAAGCTGCCAGCACAGGTAAATCGAAGACACTGATGTGAAGTGAAGCGTAGCAAAGCTCGTCCCCTTATATACCATGCGAACCCTGATACATATAACAATAGAAATTCCAACTAATATGGCGGATTTGCAGAGAAATATGGCGGACATATATAATTATACTATATTTATTAATTCATGTCAGCTTTAAAGCTGATATACAGTTCATTATTTTCAGCATACATATGGTACAAGACATTGTTCTTTCTAAGAAGGGCCCCCGGGGATGATGTGTAGATATTGAACAGAACAGACCCGAGGACTGATCCCTGGGGGACACCGCAGCCCAACTCAGTGGCACCAGACTTCGCTCCCTTCACTTTGACAATCTGGGTCCGATTGGTAAGATAGGACGCGAACCACATGAGCACAGTGTCCTTAATTCCAAGGTACTTGCGTATTTGCAGCAAGTGTGAATGGTCTACAGTGTCAAAGGCAGCTGATAGGTCCAATTGCACTAGCAAGACAGCCTTCTGCTTTCCAGTGGCACAAACTGCATCGTTGTAAACTCGCAGAAGTGCCGTCTCAGTACTATGCCCCTGACGGTAAGCACTTTGGAATGGCTCCAGTAGATTGTTCTCACTGAGGTAGGTTTGTATCTGTGCTGCTACAACCTTCTCAATCAGCTTGGATAGATATTCAAGGTTAGACACTGGCAGGAAGTTCTTTGGTATGTCAGGGTCGAGTGAAGCCTTCTTCAGAAGTGGTGTCACAATAGCTCCTTTGAAAGATGTTGGGAAAGAACCACTCTCAAGTGACTTACTTATAATAGAAGTGACGACGGGAGCAAAAGCTGTGACTTCTTGCTTCACAAGGGATGTAGGCATATGGTCCAGTTCACAGCTCTTGTTAACAGATGACCTAATCAACTTTGTGACCTCATCCACAGTAACATGTTGGAAATGGCTAAGTTTAGTTTCATAGCCGAGTGCTGGTGGGTCAACAAGTGGATTGTGATTGTCACATATAATGGAGCTGCGAATTCGTATAATTTTCTGCACAAAAAAGTCACTGAATATGTCAGCCAGATCTGATGGTAATTTGTCGGCAACCAATAGAGTGGTGGAGTTCCAACCAAGCAGCTTGTTGACCACTCTGAAAAGCTGCTTACTGTCACCTTTGTTATCATGCACCAAAGTCCTGTAATGCTGGATCTTCAGCCGCATCAATGAGTATGTTCACCTCTTCCCTGCACTGAATGTAAATCGCTGTGTACCATGAGTACTGATTTGCGCCACAGTCTCTCAGCTTGTCTGCGTCTCTGCTTCGCCTCTCTGATAGAGCTGTTGTACCACTCAGATTCTGGTCTGATTGTGATCGTGCGAGGTCTGAGTGGTGCGAGCGAGTCCATAATGGAAGAGAGTTCACTGCTATAGAGTTCTGTTAGGTCAGTGAGTGACATTTCGATTGTCGCCGATGAACACAGAGTAGAGCTGGTGACAGCTTGACTGAGAGCATTGGAGTCAATGGCCTTGAACTTGCGGTAAGTCATTGACTGACTGTTTAGGCAGCTGGGATTTGGACATCGAGAGATTCACAAACACAGGGAAATGATCCGGGAAGCCATGGTCCTCAGCAAGGGTGGTAAGCACAAGAGAGTCTACTGACCTGGATAGAACAAGGTCCAGTGTGTGGCCACAGCGAGGGGTGCTCCGAGTGACATGTTGCTGGAAGCCAAAGGATGTCACCAGAGAGAGAAATGCAGCAGCATCAGCATCACTGGAATTCTCAATGTGGAAGTTGAAATCATCCACGATAAGTAGAGAGGTGGTGCATGAAACCAATTGTTCAAGGTAAGCAGAGAACTCACTGAAAAACTGCTTCACTGTGTAGTTGTTGCCTCTACTAGGGGGTGGACGATATACAACACACAAACATAGTCTCTGTGTAGCATTCACACTACAGTCCAATACCTCAAATGACTCCACAGAATGAGTATCTGATGTAGATTTAACATCGAGGTTAGACCTATGTATGACAACTGTTCCTCCACCACGGGACATGCGAGGATTGTGTTTGATGTTGTAACCAGGGGGTAGAAGTGCACTGATGATAGGGTTATCTCTGTCTGAACATGTGAGACAAGTCTCTGCATGTGAGACCCATAATGTCTAAGTCCTGCTCACTGATGAAGTCATTTAGGCTAGTGGTCTTGTTGCACATTAACCAGGGATTTAGTAAACAGATGTTAAAATGTCTCACTTTGGCTTTGGAGGTGTGCCATGGGGAATCCCTAGATGGTTTGTTTTTATCACCGTGTTAGCAGGCCTGAGAGGAATCCCCCTGTGATGTATATGCCAGCCAGCAAAACCAGGTTGTAATAGTCTGCCTTACGTGTCCGATCTGGCTTACCCTCTCGTTCACATCTCAACCGCCCAACATACACTGTGTTAATGTGTCTGACAAACTTTCGTCCTACCTTAGTGCCTTTTCTCACACGAGAATTTATAGTACGACCTGTCAGAGGCAGATCTATTGGTTTTGCAAAATACATTATACAACCATTGAATATCTTGACATGCACAATTTTGATAGAGCGACCTACTAATACAATTACATACGGCAACTAAATGTATTTCTATATCTTTTGTAATAAAATTAATAGGACGACTTATCAATACAATCTGAGACAGAAGGAAATCAAGTGGAGTACGAAAATTCATAGACAAACTTGATAATACAACTGGGAACAGAAGAAAGTTAATTTGAACGAGAAGTCGCGGTAATATCACGCATCAGTGAACACAGTGCCTAAAATTATTGTCTAAAAGTCTGTTTAAACTGCAAGTTTTTATGGAAAATATATCCGTATTTGTATCTAACAAGTTTGTCTGTAGAAGCTCAACAAACCGTAAAACTGGAGCTTTCGTAATTAAAAAAAAAATCGTTTTAAACAATCAGAGATGAAACTTCTGTGATAATGTATAACCGTAATTGTTTTGTGAAACCCTTTAAACACATTAGACAGTAGATTTTGATCATTGATTGCATTATTGTTTGACGTCCCGCCCGAGAATTTTTCACTCATATGGGGACGTCATCATTGCTGGCGAAGGACTGCAAAATTTAGACCTATGTTCGGCGCTTACAGCCTTTGAGCAAGGAGGGATCTTTGTCGTGCCACATCTGCTAAGACGCGGTATTTACGGTATCATCCAGAGGACCGTCCCATTTAATCGCCTCCTATGACGAGCAAGGGGTACTGAAGACCTATTCCAGGGACCTATATACTATAGGTCCCTGCCTATTCTAACCAGGATCCCCACGGGATTTTTGATCATTGAAATTGGGGGGGAAAGGGGGGGGGTAGTGAATCAGACGCTTTAAGCCTATTTTTAGTATTTTCTCATCTCAAGCGGCTCGCACAAGGTACCGCAAGGTCAGTCAAATGTATTACATATAAGAGTTATCGTTCTTACAGGAATATTTTGAACAAAGGAAATTCGACCTTTATATTGAATGCTTCGTTTTTGTTCAAAATCGATGGCGTGTTTGAAGACCAAGTTCTCCGAGATCCATATGCAAGGTGAAGATAACGAACAGTGATCAATCTCATAACTCCTACAAGCAATACAAAATAGATAGTTGGGCAAACACGGACCCCTGGACACACCAGAGGTGGGATCAGGTGCCTAAGAGGAGTAAGCATCCCCTGTTGACCGGTCACACCCGCCGTGAGCCCCATATCCTGATCAGGTAAACGGAGTTATCCGCAGTCAAAATCAACATTTATATATTTACATTTGCCAATGCACTTCCTTATATGACAGTACTAATGAAATCGATGTTCAATTTCGTGTGACATGAATTGGGTCACGTGATCAGTTTGTTCTTGTGTATGAATACAATCACCGCTTCAAATGTCAGTTTCCGTACTTTCACCTGGCTTCTTGCTTATGCAATGCAGGGGGTGGGGGTGGGGGGTGTTAGACCCCCCCCCCCCTCTCGCCACAAATTTAAATAATAGAAATAGTGTGAGCGAAATTCCAGATTGGCACCCAAAATGGCCGAGTATTTTTAATTAATACTTGACTTTCACAAACACCCTTTCGTAAACCCCAAACAAGAATTTCATCAATTTATTAAAGAGAAACATTAAACATATCATTCTGTTGTTTCATTTTATACAGTTTTAAATACCGTCTGCAACTTCTGCATGGCGAATTTATAAAATAATTAAAGTTCTATGATATTGGAAGCAAAAACATGTAGGCAGAGTTATAAGCCTATTTACTTTATGACGATAAGTTAACCTGTTGTTTCCTGGCAACTTCCATCACGGCTATGACTCGGCATGATCATAAGCGAGGCTGGTTTCGAGGCTCGAAAAATTTACACGTTCATGTCATAGGGTACCGGTGCGAGTCTTCATTAAAATCCTACAACAGAACAAAAACTCCGTCAGTTCGTTTTTATTTTCTTTTACACACACTGAAGGTAAATAAAAGACGCAACCTACCTGCACTTTGTCTAAATTTTATCTGTTCTACTGTCTTGAATCGTCTCCTGCATGGCTACAATCAGGAGTCCTAACGATGAACATACCGTTGTTTCTTTCCGAAAACCTGACTAAGAGCTTAACGTTAACTTGACCCATCATATCCACCATCAATTCTCTCAGATCCTTTGAATTTCTGTCGAAATCTGTGATCAACAATTGCGTTTTCAACTTAGTAAGCTAGACCGACGCCAGTTTCTCCATCGCTGATCGCGACCAAATCACATCACGGATGTAGTTTACTCCGCTCTTCTTGTCGTCATTTCAGTTAACTTTACGCTCTAAATTACCTTTATTTTACAGATGTTTCGTCTTTTTTTAAAAACATTTTCAATTGAATATCTATATCTTATTAGGGTTTTCCACCTTTCTGTGGAAAGTCCTATTGATATTGTTCTGTTTATTATTATTTTCCTGCTGTCCAAAAAAAATTTTCGTCTT
>NC_079165.1:60130820-60195820 GCF_947568905.1 Ostrea edulis
TTTGTTAATTCCCTGTTTAGTTGCTAAACGCTCGGTACCAGGTGTGAATGTCACTGGTCCTCGGAGATGACCTTAAAAACGGATGCCCTGTGTCACAGTAGATGTGGCACGCTAAAGAACCCTCACTGCTCAATGGCTGTAAGTGCCGAGCATAGGCCTAAATTTAAAAGCCCTTCACCGGTCATGGTGTCGTCTCCATATGAGTGAAATATTCTCGAGTGAGACGTTAAGCAAGATAAAAATCAATCCCTGTATGATTCATATATTAAACATTAGGTGACAATATACATGTATGTTTTAGAATCATTGGCAGAGAAAATTCATATAGATATCAAATAATGAATTAAATACCATATATAGTTTAGTTTTCTGATTTTAACTGCAATGGCGTAAAAAAAAAAAAAACCATAAATAGAATTTAAAAAAAAACAACAAAAATAAACGTAAGACCGTGGATAAAGAAATACATTTTAGGTATATAATGAATATTGAAATCTTTCAATATTAATATCAACATAATGTAATTATTTTGTACGTATCAAAATTTCGTTCTGTCTAAATTGTTTCTAAATTTACAACATTTCAATCAGGTTTTCCGTTTATCGTGAAGATTGTTTATCGTGTTTTGCGTTTATCAGGTATATCGTGAAGATTGTTTATCAGGTTTTGCGTTTATCAGGTTTATCTTGTATCCTATTGTATTGTGTGTGTATCCTATCGTATCGTGCTTGTATCCCATCCTATTGTGCGTGTATCGTGTTCTATCGTTTATCATGTCAAGAATAACGTTGCGGGTACTGTACATACTGATATATAGGAAAATCTTCTTCTCCAGAACCACTGGGTTAATTTCAATCAAACTGGAACAAATCCTCCTTGGGTAAAGGGGATTCAAGGTTGTTGAAATGAAGGGCCATGCTCCCATCAGAGGGGAGATAATCACAAAAATGCAAAAATAGAGTTGGATCATTTAAAAATCTTCTCAAGAACCACTGCATGGACCAGAAGAGCTGAAATTTACATGAAAACTTCCCGACAAAGTGGAGATTCAAGTTTGTAGAAATCATGACCCCTGGGGTTAGGAAGGAGCCTCAATAGCGGATCAAAGTTTTACATGCAAATGTATTTGGAACCAAACTTAGCACAAAACATCCTAGATGAAATTTGTTGATATGAAAGGTGATATATCCATCTACAAAAGCATAGAATGATTGATGAATACGTAGTGAATTTTAATTATTAAGTTTGATATTTAATGAATTCTTAATCATTACCTTTGAAAAGTTTTTTCTGAACCAAGCTGCTTGTATAATGATAGTTTTGCTCAAGGTTGTTTATTGCGAGGAACTGCTGCTCAGGTGGGCGATGTGGCCCATGAGCCTCTTGTTACTTCTTACTTATGAGGAAACATCACCAGCTGTGGATGAAATACCACAAATTTAGACATATGCGTAGCACTCAGGGCTATAGCAGTGAGGGTTCTTAACATGCCAATGTGCTATGTTGCAACATGGGACCTCCGTTTTAAAGTTTTTTAAGTCCAAAAAGACTTGTGACATTAAGTTCTAGATGTTTGGTGAAGGAGTAATCACTACCTATGTTGTCTTCGGTTTGATGTGGCAGTGACACGAGGGAGGCTCAACTCATGACCTCTCAGTCATGAAGCATTGATGCTTTAACCACTGAGTTAATTATTGACTGTATAGGAGGTATGCAGTTGTTTGGATTTATTATTAACTATGTAGAAGGTTGTTATGGTTAATTATTGAATGTTTAGGAGATATACAGTTATTTTGGTTAATGATTGACTTTGTAGGAGTTATGCGATTATTTTGGTTTTAAGATCATTGCCTGCATCAGAGTGTGTGGTCCTGGCTGTAATACCAAATCAGGCCTTCTTATAAGATCCTTTGGAAGTTCTACTTTTTTTCCACTTATATTTTGACCCTCTCCCAAGATAAAAGCTGAAATTTTAAGATCAAATAAAACTTTTGTTTATTTTCAGGTTGCATTGTTTTCCCTTTGTTCCAATTGATATCTCTTTCAAAATTACCCAATCATTGTAGGCCTGTAAGCAGCAGGTAACAGCTGTGACTGATAGAGAATTGTACAGTGAAAACTGCCTAATCTGACACTTGTGAAATCTGTTTCACTGGGCATTCTGACCCTTATTTTCATATTTTCATTGTTTTTTACACTGTTTATTCCAACACACTGTATTCTGACAAAACAAAAAATTTGTGTAGTTACAATATTGCTGTGATGTAACGATGAACAATTTTAGGGCAAAGGCATATAGGTACAAGAACAGCTGAAATGGCCCTAGATTTTAATCATGCTTCAATTTCTCTGATATTCAGAAATACTTAGAAACAATTGGTTTTCAGCCAAAATGACTAATATTTTCAAATATGACAATGATGCTGTAAATCAGGTTTTGGGTGATAAAAAAGCAATTTAAAGTAAAAGTACTCATGATATACATACACATTGATATGTTCAATGAAATACCAGTCTGGAATCTTACTAATTTTCAAATTTATTTAGATTTTTAAGATGTTGATTTTTTTAGTATTTTTTTTTTTTTTTTTTTTTTTTTTTATACATCTGTTGTACAGATAATATTCAATGCAATTTTAAAATTAACATGAGATCTGTCACTCTCCGGTCTTTTGATGTGTACGCAGCACGCTGTATCAAAAGACAGGAGTTTAAAATATCTAATTTTAATCAGATTAATATGCAGTAGTGTACACACAATTTGAATAAATGCACATTTTGAAATTTTATCTGCAAACATGACTCCCTACTGAACTTATAATCATTTTTGTATATCTTGATAAAGTTTTACAATCATTGTGTGCTTTGAAATCACATTTAGAATTCGGGCCAAATTCATAGACTGTATCATAGTTCATGAACCTGATTCTTACATTTTCCACATTTCTTTCACTGTAAAGGTACTATCTCAACTATGTTATTATCAGAAAATAGGAGATTAACTGTATGTATACATTATTAGATAGTGATAATCCACAGCAGTGATGATTACAGTGCACAAAGCAAAATCCTTGTCCCATACCTTTGTCACTGGGATATCAGAGGGATGTTTTCCTTTGAAAATTAATATTGTAGATTATCTCGCTCTCAACAATGCCTTTTGAATTACTGGAACCATTTCTGAGTTTAAATTCTTGATATGAAGTAGGTACTTTTAAAACTGATAAGTATCTGTGTTAAAGGAAAGTTTGGACATAATTGAGCTTTGTTTTCAATTCTCTGAGTTTATGGGCTAACAATTAAACTTCTCAATTTAACATTTCTTTGTAATTATGAATTGTATTAAACAGTGCCTTGAAACTCACTAAGAAATGTTTGAAATGAAAAGATTCTTTCTTTTTTTTTGGTGGTTGTCGGTAAATGGTAATGATATCACCTACACATTGTATTACAAGTGTGTTTAAAGAAAGACCACTTTGAACTTGAATGTTTAATTCAGTTTACATTATGGGGAAGAAAATATTCAAATTTGGAAAGCTTGAATCATTACCGGTCAAGAAAAGCTCATAATATGGCCATCATGTTAATAAAATTTGTTTCTCACTTGGCTGTTGAAGTGTCAAACCCAACACGTTGATAAATGGTTTGTTTGCCACATACCTTGTGACATTAGTAAGTAAATTGTATATACTGTTAATAGAGGGAATTCATAAGGTTAGTGATTGTGGCCATTATTATTGGAATTTATGAAAGAATTTGACCGTAGGGGATATTTGATTCATTGATTGGTAGAGGAGATTAGGATCTGTTGGACAATTTGGATTATGAAGTAGGGATAAGCGGGATAAGGAACCAAACAGTAATCTTCTGAAGTGTGTTGGACTCCACTCTAGCATTTCCTGTTGTTCAGAGTCTGATGACAACAGTCACAGGAGACAGAAAGGCAAAATTCTATACATCTGCTCCGGACCCAATTAACACATTTTGCACAACTGTCATACCTTGTTTTTATAGTGTTGATGATAAGCCATATCTATAATCAATGATAGATAACCGGGACTGCTATTTATGTGTTACAAAGAATTATGTCTCTTGTGTTTTGCCTACCTTGTAATCTAAGATTGACATACCCATGTACCTTGGATAAAACTGGAACATGCAATAACCGTAACGATTCAAAGTCAGTCGTGTACTGACTACAAACACCTACGTGTGGTTATTTCCAAAACTGAAAATGTGTGTCAGGTACGATTAGACTAGTTGTGAGACGGATCAGAGATTACAATATTATCTGTATGTTTATTGTAAGTGAACTTACAGTGGGTCCTCAGCATGTCACATGTGTAAAATTGGATATTTAATGACAACGCAGAAAAGGTAAATACAGGATTTCGTGTTTTAATATGATTCAGGAATAGTTTTGTATTTGAATTTTATGTGTGCTTGTTGGTCTTTAAAAAAGTTAGAGACTCTTTAATCTTCCATTAACTTGGAATTTACATTTAAAACTGAAAAGTAGGGTCAACTTTCTTAATAATGACAACGATTCCCAAGAAGTGTACGGTCTGTTACGTGAGTATGATGTTTATAGAAGGGGCTTACTCTGAGAACATTCTGTATCCTGAAAACATCACGATATTTGTGGGGGGTTAGATGCACTATGATCAGATAGAATGTTTTAAAACCCTAATGTCATGGTGAACAAAGACCTGCAGTGTTGCCCTCATTACACATCATTGTAATTAAGTGCCAATAATCTATGAGATAAGCCCTTGCACTTCCCAAAGATACATGTACGTATTTTTGGTGGAAAAATCTGCAGATGGTGTAATTGAGTGCATTTCATTGATTTTATGGGAGGAAACAGTACTGCTCTATTCTGGTTATAATTTACAGCTTTATTGTATTTATTCACACCTAGCTATTCTGTAGAATTAAATTTGACCATATAATTCTTGCATTGTTTATGTAGTTGAAAATGATAAAGATTTTAAGGCTTTTAAAGTGAACTGTATACAGTGAATTCATTTACCTGTCAATATGATATATGACCTATATCATTCACTCTGATACTAAGGTATAGTATGATTTATATTCTAATTATAACCACACCTTTTATGAAATTTGATGACAAAGAAAATTAATACAATAGGAAAATAACTGATATTTCTATATCAGATTTGAATTTACTGACTGGTTCTTTAAATGTATGTCTGGACACAATGCTGGGTTGATTCACATCTAACAATTGAAAGGGAACTCATAATGTTCCTCCTCATCTATTCTGTATTTACCATCAACGTCATTTAAAAGGTGCATAAATCCAAATGATTTCGTAACAAAATTTGAGCAAATCACTCACAGGAACTGCTCCAACATGTACAGGCAATGTTTTTACAATTGCAAACACTCATAACCTTCAAGATCTATATTAAAATGCTTAAATTCTAGTCTGTCAGTTTGTATGTCTCTGTAGTTAGATACAAAAATTTTAGTGTGGCCATAACTTAGCAATTGCTTCCTGTTCTGCTTATTCCTTGTGACATATTTTGATTTGATTAAACCATAACTCTTGGAGCTAAGGATGGGACAAGCCACAATGAAGGTAAAAATGTACACATTTGATGTACAGTACAGAGAGAATTTGTACACATTTGATGTACAGTACAGAGAGAATTGTTTTCAAAACTTAAATTGTTGAATCAAGTGTAGCGGTCAGCCAGGTTTGATCACCGGTGGCCAGTTAGCTCAGTTGGTAGAGCACCTGACTAGAGATTCAGGGGGCCCGGGTTCGAATCCCGGTCTGGTCCGTTGCATTTTCTCCCTTCCTGTTACACAAGCATTAGTTAGCTGGTATGGAGGTGGGGGAGGGGGTTCATCTCTCATATCTCCAGCTTACACCTTGCCTTCTTTCTCTCCTACCTCCTTCCCTCAATTCTTTTCTATGATGCCTGACTCACTTCCCCCTCCATTTTACCAACTACATGTATAGTCAAACACTCTTTCAGGTGAGCATATTAACCTATGAGTACTCATATTTGCTGGCTAATAAAAGGCATGCAAGATAAAATGGGAAGGGTGTAGCTCAGCTGCTTCAGGGAAAATTGGAGAAAGGGCCATAGAAAGGCAACAAGGAAATCCTATAATTATCTCTCTTCAATCTAGTAGCAAAGAAGTGAAAAAAGCTGAGTTGAAATTCCCAGTCATTTGATCATTTGTTTAACTGTCCACATAACAGGCAATGAAACACCTGTGAATTCAGGTGTACAATCAGTGAAATTTTAATTTAATAAATATTTAAAACCCACCTGAAGTTCAACAATATTACAAGTTCAGAAAAGGTGATTCATGAGAAGAAATGGTTTTAATTGGTGTAAGTTAATAACCCAGTAACAAATAATGCTATCAATTTACTCCATGTAAGTTTTAATGAAAAAAAGAAAAACATGTACCACCTTGTTAGGTGCACATGAGAAAATTTTGAAAAGTTTTGTAGAAAATAATCAATGCATGAGAAAACAATTACAAACTGTAATAGGAAATAAACACACTTCTTGACATATTAGAAGACAGTAAAAGTGATTAACTAAATTTATCTTGCTGACATAATGACGTTGAAATGTGATCTGTGTGTAATGTTTCTTCTTCTTTTGTCTGGTCTCGTTCATGGATTTTATCAGTACCCAGTGACTTTATGGTCTGTAAAATAATACCTATGTTTGGTTGTCTGTGCAAAATTTGGTATGACATTTTGGGCTTTCAAACAGTTGTTTAAGCTTTCAATTGTCCCATTAGTTATTTAAATGAAAATACAAGCATTATAATACGCCATGTGAACGTAGAGGTAAGTCGTAATTTGCACTCTTTGTTGTAGTGAACTTAGACAGTGGGTGAAGGGAGACAACTCTACATGTTTTATTGCTGTTAGCACGACTTCCTTGCCTGTGTTCCTTTAATCTCTATGCGTTGTCTATTTTAGTAATGCACCTCTTTATTTTCCCTGTGTCTTCCTTTGTAGACCTGACTGATGGTTCTGAATTCTTTGAAACTAGATCCAAAAGAAGACCTATGTTTCAACGATTCCTGCGTAGGTACCCTATGTATTCATAACCATCACTAACTCCCCATTTCTACTTTCTAACGGAGCATGTTTTCATTTCCATTTTTGACTAACAAATGCAATGACTTAATTAATGTTCATACATAATTTTGTATTTACACACTAATGATCTCATGCGGAAACATTAACTTCTAGTATATATAGATGGTTTTCCATCGAAGCGATTAAGCAAGAGTTATTTCCCATTGGCCGCCATATTGTAGGTTAACATGCCCGGATTCCTTCATTATTCAACCAAGATCAGCCTAGTTATTCTGGTCACTGAGGTGGAGATAAACTGTTTTTCTTATTAATATACATTTGTTAATGCATTTTTTACTTCATAATTGCAATATTGCAAAGATTTCCCCCATATATTTCTGCCTTACATGTTTGAAATTGGTTGCCCAAAGAGGAAAATCCACCAGTTTGACCTACAAGATGGCGGCCAAGGGGAATAACTCGGGGTCAAAATACGTCATATGAAAACCATCTATACACTTTTAATGATGTTTGAATAAAAAAAGATATCTATTCTTTTATTAACAGTGTAGGTAACTTCGATAGAAAAAAAACCCCAGTATCAATCTCTTCTATAGTTACCGCTATAGTACAACATAGTTTTCCGATAAAATCTCTGCATAGCTGTATAAATGCAACATCTAACATCATTGTTATCTGGTGGAAATCGTTATTCTTTTTAATCCTTGGAAATAGTTTCACATATTACTGTCACTGCTATCATCATAATCCGTAAGTGATATTTTTTGTAAGACACAAATTTAGCGATTTTTCCATAAATTTTGGGTATATATTATATTTAGTAGGAGTTAATTTTAGCAATTACGGAATAGATATAAGCGATATTCAATTTTAATGATCTCGACACTGTCGCTATAATAAAGCCAAAATTAAATCCTTGTCAAATTCTGCTCCTATGGTTAATTCACTATACAGACTTTAGTAATCAGTAGATGTACTCTTTATAAACTAGACTATAAATGAATGAAGTTAAAAACTCAAGATAAAGGAAGTATTGCAATTAGTATCTGTTGGGAAATAGCTATCTTACTCATAACTCACTGATAAAACTGTCTGGTAGGGAGATAGAATCCTAAGCAGAAGAGGAAAATGTTCAAATGGACAATAAATTTATCAATGAATGGAGAAAAAAACAGAATGAAAGAAAAGAAATTTACTATTGTATTTCTGATACAGCCATTGTATGGCAGTCTTTTTGTGATTTGCATTAATACAAAATTAAGAGGAAGCTTAGGAAAGCCATCAATTATCACATTAAGAAGGCTGCAGGATATTGCAGGCCTTGGTAGAAAAGTAAAGAGAAGCATATGGACAGGGGCTAAACCAGGGAGAGCATCTGGATACAGGGGTTGCTGGCTGTCATTTTCAATCTCCATTTATCACCTCAACAATACAGCACCCAGGGAGGGCTCGTTAGTGTTACAGCGCCAGAACAACTGAACATGTCATTATAGGATATTTGACTCTAACTGTGGAAGTGGGTCAAAGAGTTGGGGGGAGGGGGGGGGGCATCAGAATGTGTCTCCAGTTCAAACAAATATTAAATTTAAAATGCAAAATAAGAATGGTGCAATATCTGCAATTTTTATATCCCAAAACAATACATGTATGAAAAGATGGTGTTACTGATATTTTTAAAGAGTACAAATAACTGTCATTATAAAGAGGTTTTGCAATGTGCAACAAAACTGTTGGATACAGTAGTGGTATATAACTAAATCTGTGGTATTACTAATGTGCAAGATATATACATTTTGATACCAAGGGGAGATGTAGGATTTTCAGGAAAACTTGAGAAGGTGATGAAGGACAATTAAATGCACATTATTAAAAAAAATGACAGAATAAAGTTAAAAGTTTACGAGAGACTGGCTACCTTAATGATAAGACTAAGTGAGTTTTAGGAAACTCTCTGATATAGATTTAGGTGCAGTGAGTGTGTCCAATCAAAAAAAAGAAACAGACATTCCCTATCAGTGATCCTTGGACATCTGGCCACAACTGTCTGCACATCACTGCAAGGGGTAACTCAGGGGGTCTGGAGAAGCTTTCTTTTTATCAGTGGCCAATGTGTGAATATCCTCATGAGGAGAGACTGATCTTCCCATGAATAATCAATATAATCTATGTATTTATGTTAAAATAAACCTACATCAGTGTTTTTTCCCTCGATTTTCTGTTTGTATGGCCTCTTCATGTTTTTGCACTTTTCACCTGTATTAGATAAGTATACTTTCTGATTGATTGGGTCTTCCATTCATCATCTGCCACTGTTTGGGTTAGCACTCCCACCATCAAGATAGACTATATTTTGTTCTTGGTACCACACGCACAGAGGGAAGGCATCAAACCTGCACTTGGCCATAGATTGTCAAAAAGGTCAATTACAAAGAACAGTATTATCTATAGGAAAAGCAAAAGTGAAAAGAAATATGAATATTGCCATAGCAAAAGGACTTTCCAAACACCTCCAAAGACAGTTGTTGAAGAAGTCTCTTTGTGTTGGGCGCAGTTAATCATTGTTCTTATCCGATAAAAAGTTGCTTTTCGTGACCGGAAATTTCTTCAAGTACTTTACCGACTGATTTTTTTTTATCCTATTTGAACTGGCTTTTAAGGATTTCACAGGGACATCCAAAGGATTCTTGAGAGATTATTAGAACAAACTAAGGCGTGCATTACATGCACGAAGGTAACACCACTTCTATATGCTGAGTAGGACCAGTTGACTGGATTATCAAGGGGTAGTAATCAGGTTTGGAGTGGAGGAGACAGAGAGGAGATGGTATCAAGCTCACAGAGATAGGAACCTCCTTAATGACATGGAATTATATGCCTGAATGAGCAGTACATCACTCTAAATTTTCCAGATTCCTGTACTTGATACCTGCATGTTTTGAAGAACCTATCATAATCTCGATGAAGCTTTGTCAAATGTTCCAGACGCTTCAAAAAGAACTCATTTTAGCACCAGGTCATTGGTCAATCGTAGAGCACCTTAGTTCTTCTTTTGTGTGCCAAGATTTGAAGGAGTTAGGTGCCTACCTAATGAAAATCTTTTTGTAAACACCATTGAAAAAAAATCTCTTTGTTAATAATAATCCAATTAACCAGGATTATCAGCTATTGTGTATTCTCTTTGGTGTTGACAGTTTGTTTAATGAGTGGGTGAAAAGGTATTTTTGTTTCATAAATGTAAATAAGCAAGATCTTATCAAAGTCATGTACAGTCATATATAGATAGACTCAGAGAAACAGTTTTTTAAAAAGTTAAGGTAGAACAAAGAATGACAGAGAAAAAGAAGCTCTGAAAGGGACAAGATGAAAGGCAATCAGGAGCACTGCCAGTTCTGAATCATTTATACATTTATTCATTTGTTTATCATCCTCTGGAACATCTCTGTATTGTAAATTGGATGTGATACCAAGGAACATTGGACAAAAATAGAAGAGGAACGTTGTTTTTCGTTGACTGACCGTTTTAGATGGTCATGTGGATTATTCGCTTTCTTAGGGATTTGTGGGGTAGGTGTGAAATTGAATTTATATTTATGGGGAAAAAATTTGATACATATTTATGTAATAGAATAATGTACATTATGTATGTATATATTTCAATGTGATAGCTCCCACCATGCTACGAAATTAAGGCTTTATAGAAAGTCTGTTTAGAATTAGATATTCAAGGACAACCTGAAATTTTTTACTAGGGGAGATTACTCATTTTTCAGGTATGTATCACACTAGAATAAAGGCTAGCATGGGGTGAACTTTAGTTCAGTGACTCTATTTTAACAACTCTAATGGGATAAATTGACTGACCACCTCCATATATCAGATTTTCACCATTTGTATATTGATTTTCACTCATCTAAATGTTGCATTGTATTTCCTGAACAATTCTTGGTCATCAATTTATAGATGGAGTAACAGCATGAATTGTCAATAATCAGGTAATTAATTACTAAAGTACAATGTACCTGGATGACAGACATTCAGGTGTGCTTGCTGCATCTGTTTCATTTGGGAAAAACCACATTGTCATAACTATGTGTCACTAAATATTATATCATAATTAGTTTTTTACTTGTGTATTACAAGTCGTATGTTCCTATGAAGTTTTGCTTGACGTGTATTACAAGTCGTATATTCCTATGAAGTTTTGCTTGATGTGTATTACAAGTCGTTTATTCCTATGAAGTTTTGCTTGATGTGTATTACAAGTCGTTTATTCCTATGAAGTTTTGCTTGATGTGTAATACAAGTCGTATATTCCTTTGAAATTTTGCTTGACGTGTATTACAAGTCGTATATTCCTATGAAGTTTTGCTTGATGTGTAATACAAGTCGTATATTCCTATGAAGTTTTGCTTGATGTGTATTACAAGTCGTATATTCCTATGAAGTTTTGCTTGACATGTATTACAAGTCGTTTATTCCTATGAAGTTTTGCTTGATGTGTATTACAAGTCGTATATTCCTATGAAGTTTTGCTTGATGTGTATTACAAGTCGTTTATTCCTATGAAGTTTTGCTTGACATGTATTACAAGTCGTTTATTCCTATGAAGTTTTGCTTGATGTGTATTACAAGTCGTATATTCCTATGAAGTTTTGCTTGATGTGTATTACAAGTCGTATATTCCTATGAAGTTTTGCTTGACATGTATTACAAGTCGTTTATTCCTATGAAGTTTTGCTTGATGTGTATTACAAGTCGTTTATTCCTATGAAGTTTTGCTTGATGTGTATTACAAGTCGTTTATTCCTATGAAGTTTTGCTTGATGTGTATTACAAGTCGTTTATTCCTATGAAGTTTTGCTTGATGTGTATTACAAGTCGTATATTCCTATGAAGTTTTGCTTGATGTGTATTACGTCTGTATTGATTTAGGTTTTTCACAGTGACATACTCTCAAGACACAAGTTTTCTTATACTTCCTTTTCACATCATCATAAGTTTCTGGTTAAAAAGATAACTATAGAAAACGGTAAATGGCAATTTTATTTTGGGTTTTTACTTCACCATTATCACAGGATATGAGGAAGTGGGAAAGATCTTAAAATCTGAAAGAGAACCAACTGTTGCATCAAAGCTGCACCCTGGTGGGATAATCTGCTAGGTGGATGTATATATTTAGTGATTGTTTGTAATGTTGCTTTGGTTCTTCGTGTAGTCACTATGATTTACATTAAAACAAGACAGGCTTACTTTCATACTGTCAAAAAGATCTAGATCTCCGTTCTCATTGATTTTGTAAATATTTGTCTTTCATCTTGTTCAAAACACATCACCACGAAATGATCACTAGAATAAACATGTAATACACTGATTAAAGGGGTAAATGAATTGGGGAGATTCAGGAAATGAAGTAACACTTTCCTTTGGACGTGAGCCTTTAGTAAGGAAGTAAGACCAGATGACAGTTCCCATTGTTAAATAACATTAGGTGGAGGATAGACAATTTAATATATTGATCAGTTGAGGAATGATACATGGGGTTTTACAAGGAAATGATGTGAAAATATGCCTTGAATATACATGAACAAAATATTGGATGTACCCAGATTTGTTTGCCAGAAGAGGTCTGTGGGACTTCTGAAATATTATGTGAACAGGAAAAAATAAACAAAATCTGACTGTGAAAGGACATTCTCGCATCCCTGTTTTTTTTTTAAAGCTTCTTGTGTCATTCCGGATAGGGATTTATGATTTGATGCCAAAAGCATTGCTCTCGGTGGTCGCTGCACCTCTGTAGATAAGATGATTGCCGGGTATATTGCCCTGCTGTCAGGGATGTTTTATTGTGGATTAAAGATGATGAATGGATGTAAAGCTCTCTGAACACTTTCCTATTCTTTTGTTATGCAGTTCAAAACACCAAGTAATCTTGTTATTTTCTTTACATGAGGCCTGGTGAATCACACTTTTCTATGGATATTTTGTTTTTCCATTTGATCAATGATTTGGCATTGTGCTACATTTGCTACTAAGTGGAACAAGTTATGGACTGACTGTTTGTGTCTGCTGGTATTTGATGAGTGGTCGCTTGGAGCTGTTCTTGGAGACAGGTTTGCAAGAATTATGGTGATCATTTCTGATAGTCAATATGACCTATCTCTGAACTGACTGATTGGGTAGTAGTGTTTTGAGGAGAAAAAGAGTGCAAAACTCTAAAAGAAAGAAAGAAAAATTATGGAATACTTGTGTTGTTGTGGAAATTCTGATGAGGGACAGAAGAAGCAAAAAATAAAAAGATTTTTTGGAAGGAAGTACAAGAAATTTAATGGAGAAGAGGTGTCTCAAAATAGTCTAGATGAACATGAAGAAAGTTTTGGTGAAAATGTGACCGAGTCAAATGATTTTAATCATTCTTGCAAAGAAGTGGGAAAAGGGGAAGTGATGCATGATGATTCAGGTAAGCTGTCAGTCACATAATATCAGAAGTGATGATACCGGTACTTCTCAGGTAAGCTGTCACAGTCACATGATATCAGGAGTGGTGATACCCGTACGTACTTCTCGGGTAAGCTGTCAGTCACATAATATCAGAAGTGATGATACCGGTACTTCTCAGGTAAGCTGTCACAGTCACATGATATCAGGAGTGGTGATACCCGTACTTCTCGGGTAAGCTGTCAGTCACATAATATCAGGAGTGGTGATACCGGTACTTCTCAGTTGAACATCATTTTTACTTTTCCATTGTGAATCATATGATGCTTGAAATATTTGAATTCATGTTCTGACCTTGTAAACGTATGTGGGTTTGACTGAATGAAACACTGCAACGAGACTTGCATGCATCTTAAGTACTGTGTTTTCATTGTGAAGAAAGATGTATTTTACACATATTTCAATTGCAAAGGTACATAAAAAGAGATTCAATTCTTCAGGAATTATGCTTTTCCCTCTAGAAACATCCACACATTTAATTAACCATTTTTTTGGAATATGCAAATATAGAAATGTTTCAATATCACCACAGTTTCCTTAATAGAATATGAAAGGCAATGGAGTCATTCAATTTTATAAAATCTTGAGCTTATTACAGAGAACTTTGAGAGTAATTTGGATACTCCATGTGAGTTGTGGCAAAGAGGAGGATATACTGGTGTCTTGAAGTTCAATTTCTTGAAGCCAGGTCTAGGTCCCTGTTTCCCTTAAATTTATTTTTTAGTAAAACGTCTTTTTAAAACTAGATACCAAAAGAGCTACGTACATGCTGATTCTACCTTTGGTTTCAGACGTCTCCATATGAGTGAAAAATTATCCGAGAGGGACACTAAACAAGATACAAACAAACAACAAACCTTTGGTTTCTAAGCAGTGAAACCAAATGCTGTGCATGAAAACAAATTATTTGCTTCTTTTTTTTATCAAATTACAACTGAATTATACTTTGAGCTGACAGTATTATCCAGAAAATGTCACTGATGCAAGATATCGTATGGTGTTTGATAATAATTACTGATTTTCAACATTCTTGATTTCAAGACCCTCAAATATTAGAATTCTCGCCATCTCTCATATTTTTTCTGCACTCCCATGGACTTTTTTGAGATTTGTCCATAATTTTTTTAGATGGAATTATGGTTGCATATTGTGCATAATGTAGATATGTAGGAATTCACAATTGAAGTGAACACAAATATGATTTACTGCATGCAATATTTAGCAGCTCCACTTTATAGATTCTGTTAAAATTATTTCTTATGTATGTATTTAAAAACCAAGAAGAAAAGTTGTCAATCTATAAAAGGTTTTTGTGCGTGTGTGTGTTTTAGCATTATTAAATTTTCTTACAGTTATGAATTATGATTATGCCCCCTCCCCCAAAAAAGAATTCATGACAAAATTACACATTCCATATTCATAATAACAAGAAATTAAAAAAAAACAGTAATAAAATAATAATACAGTTTTCTGCTTGTTGAATATGTCATGTTTTGTGACAGCTAGATCACTTGTTGTATGAAGAATTGGTTTCAGAGGAAAGTGGGATTGTTTTCCAATACCTCTTTAGTAATTGCCAGGAAGTATAGTATTGATCTCTGAAGATGACTCATAGGATGGGAGAAAGTGTCCCATATCAGTTATGTTGACAGAGCCAACAACCTATATCTCCATAGAATGTCTCCTATTGCTGTCATACCACTAAATATCCTATTTGTAATCAGTCAATTAGTGAAGGATCACATTTGTATCCTCCCCAAATTAGTCCAGCACCGTGTAGTCTTATATATGCAGTTGTTTTCAGTCTCTATGACAGAAATCATCTAGAACATAACTAACACTCTTTAAAATTAAGTAATTGGTAGAGATCTTCCCGAAATCTCTTCTTATTAACAAATGTACTTATAAATACCAGTAGTTTAATACCTAAGTCATATAAGTTATACATTTTATGCAGCTTATACATTTTAACTCAATCAAATTAAAAAGTGATCCAGCTGATTTCCTTTTTTATATGTTTTCTCTCCAACTTGGATAATACCCCCCCCCCCCCCATTTATGATCACATATTGACATTGCAGGGTATGGGGTAGGGAGAACCCTTTTGAGTAATGGAACAATGTGTGAAGAAGGAGTTAAGATTCATGTTTAACATAAAATCATATTTAGTTCAACTAGATATTAACAAATCCACTTTCTCCATGATTTTTCTATTAATATTTTCCCCATATGTACATGTACATCCAACATATAAAGTTGATGCTTCATAAATATGCATTAGAAAATCATTGTTTTTCCCTTGTATTGAATAGACCAGTACTTCATTAATATTAATGAATGATTTGTCGAATTTGTCAGAAATTAAAATTTTATATAGTTATCATAATGCCAAAATTGTTTAAAATTCTATTGAATATGGCACATACAGCTTTAACATAGATGAAAAATAAAAACCCACCATTTTCAGACAGCTGTTTTTCTTTTTTTCAAACTTAACCTGAAAGAAAAATTTCTAAGTAAAATGGAGAGTGTCAATTGTTGAAGAAAATCCATTTCAGTGTTTAACACACTGAACGGTCATCTTTAAGTGTTACTAAATTGACATAAGAGTTATACTTAGAAATTGTGACCTTTTCCAGATTGGGGAGGGTTACCAAAAAAACAACTCTGTAATCTGGGTAAATTTTTAAAAAGTGCTTTACTCTTACGATCTAACCAAATTATCATCTAATGTATATGCTGGGTTTTTTTTAATGTAAACTTGACTTATAACTCTCTTCATGTATGTCCATCCTCTAACATTCACTCCACTTTTCATATTGTATACACCTTTTTTGTTTATACTTTATGTATCATGATGATGAGCCGTAAGGCTTAAAGCCAATAAACAATACAATACAATACCAAAAAATCTTCTTAATTTAGCTGCAATACTCTAAAAATTTCCCATATTCCTCCATGAGAGTTGACTGCACTTGGTTGAATATAAGTAAGTGAATTTTAAGAACATTTGACAAGTATGTCATGGGGAAATGTCCACATGTACTTATTTCAAGCTATTCAGTCTATTACTGTTTATATTTAGATGTGAAAACTGTATTATTTTCTAATTGACAGATTCCTCATATGAGAAGTTGTCAGACAGGAGAGGCAGTGAACCACTGGTGTCATCTTCGCTAGATCTTCGAGGAGACGTCATGGACACGAGTTCTACTCCCTCCAAAATCGCAGTGAGTGGATTCATGTCATTTAGGACTTGCTTCCTCAGACCATCTCTGTGTCTGGTTTCCTTCTCAGCTAATATTGAATTAGTTAGGACCATAATTTCAGTAGACTTTGGTAGTTATCAAGTGTCAAAGGCATTTGGTATCTCTGCTGAACTTATCGAACATAATACTTTGTATACATTTTTAAAACAAGCATGCACCAGTTTGTATATATATTTTGTACATCACACATGCAATATGTACAAAATTTATAATAAATGAATTCTGAAAAATGCAACATAATCTTGATATTTCAAATGTTTTAATCCTTCAGAATTTCTTCATGAAGAAGGGGTTCAAGTCCAGCAATCTGAAAAGAACAAAGAGTGTAACCAAATTGGACAACCGAAAGAGGTCTGCCTCTCATGTGATGGACAGTCATGAATCGTAAGTAGAGCAGGATCTTAAGAGTTATCTTTCTTAATATGAACCTGTTGTAGCTAGCGACAGCTGGAGTTACTTCCCTTTTAATGTGGTGGTATCTTCTACATGTGTTCATGAACTACAAATAAAAAAAAAAAGAATGATTTAGTATTCAGAAGAATACACGTAAAATGCAGAAAGTAAGGATGCTTTGAGAAGTGCATCATTTAGTAACTCTGGTTTCATAAATTGGAAACATTTTGAATTATGCAGGTGTCAGAATATGAAAATAACATGTGTGCAGTTTTAACTGCTTTTAATTTAGTCATACAATGAGTCAGGTATTAGTGTCATCATGTGCTACTCTGGATTTATCGATGCAGCAAGTGATTAAAATACCGCTGTCCAGTCACATGGAAATTGTAACTAAGCACACTGTATAGAGAGCTTCCACTAGGTCTGACCTTCTCCATCAGATGATGGCAGAGGTTTCCACATTTTTAACCCTTCACTTCCACCACAATGGCTTTGGTCATCAAGTTCAAGGGCCACTTCAGGTTTTATACTGTGTCACTTTTGATTAAGGTCATTAGGGGATGTGCTCAATTATAATTTTCAGCAGATAAGAGATCTATGACAGCAGAGAATGTCTCATAAATTCTCACTTTTATGCTCTGTTGGAATTCGAAGGCCTTTAACATCAAGATGGTGGTGAGTTGAAGAATGAGTTGGGACTTCTTCTGCTCTCTGTGATACTGAAATTGACTGACTGACAAATTGTAACAACATCAATGAGAACCGATTCAGATTGATTTATAGTTGATTGTCAGTGGGTATGATATGACATTGAAAATATTCCATGCGATTTTTGGATCTTTAGGATGGTGCAATTTTTTTATCATTTAAATCTTAAGCAAAACCTATATTCCATTGAGTTAACAGAAACATTTATTAGTCCCCTAATGGTTTGTAAAACCAAAGGAGACTTCAGGTCTCTTCTCTGTCAATCCCTCTGTCAGTCAATCAGTCTGTCTCATTAGTTTTCCGGACTGTTTTTCCGTTATGCTTGCGAAACTGATTTTTATATTGTACAATTTTTTTACATTCATTGGATCGTGTTCTGATGGAAAGGCTGTAAAAGTAGGACATCTGAATAGAGACAGTCATTGAAACTTGATCGCTGATTGTGTAAATAATCACTTTATTGATTTGATATTTCAAGCTCAATTATCCCAAAAGAAACATATATCAATGAAAATGTATATCAAATCTGTTGAGTATTTTTTCAGTAGTTAGTGAACAAAGTCTGATCGGTCGGCAGTACTCAATTTACCGCATTTATGCAATCAGACTGAACTCGTGGGTTTTCGAAATCAGCCTTCCATAAGATGATAGTAAGCAGTATTACAATAGTTGTTTCTAATCTGTATAATTAGAATGCAGATATGAATGTTATATCAGTGTGTTGTGTTGTGTTCCATTTGCACAATTATTTCCCCCTCATCTTTTTTGCAAAGACGATGACTCAGATTTGATGATTTTTGAAATGCACGATGAGGGAGTACCAAATTTTCTTGGTTGTTTTTATAATTATAGTTATCAAACCCTGATTTACTGTGTTTATTTTTAAGTTATAGAGTTCTGAATAAGACTATTTCATTACTAGTAAAAACTATACATGCGTCAACTGTATGAACAACGAAACATCAAACTAATTCGATATTGGTAAACATGGTGACTTGTTACCAATATTTTGGGTCATAGTTCAAGGTCAAACAACATTAAATGTACATTCTCTCAAATTACATCTGTCAGATGATGGGGGCGCCAGTATGGGACATGTATTGTTTAAGCAATGCTCTCAGAATGCTTGTTTAATTTGTGGACTATTGCGAAATAGACATGCATTGTTTTTTAATCATACCTGTCATATTTTCATCCCCAAAATTGATCAAGGAGCATATTGCTTTTGGTCTATTTGTCTGTCTGTCTAACTTTGGTCATAACTTTCGAACCAATTTTTAATACAACATCGAAACTTCATTATACCTGGTGAATTAAAAGGACAAGATTAAATCATTGTGGTTTGGTAAATGACAAGGTCATTTATCAAGGTCAAAGCCAATTTACCATTTTTGAATTTCACCAAACTTAGGATAAAAAAGGATAAGTTTAAAATGTTCATGCAGTAATATATTGAATTTGTCACTAAAATGTTCACATACACTTGTAATACTCTTCCATTTTGCTATAGTGGCAGCCTCCTAAGGTTTTACCCCATAGACCCTTAACTAAAGACCCCACCCCCAGTTAAATACTCTTCATACACATCTCCAATAAAGGCTACTTATCCCCTGTAATATATACATGATAATGTACTGTGGTGATAGTTTTGAAATTAGGTACATGTGCTTGATCTGCTGAGGTCACTGTTAGTTTGATTTTCATAGTCGTGGAAAGTCAATAAGCAGAACTCGAGCACTTTTGACGGACAAGTTTTGAGGTTTTGAGGAAGAACACAATACATCCTGTATTAGGGTAATTTACATATTTACACTCATTTAGTAAAAAATATGTCACCTGATTCAATGATATCAAGTTTGCACTCCATAACCCTCAGACATTGAATGTTTACTTGTTTTTCGGTGAATGACTGGCTGTTGATACTTATTGAACATCATCAGAAGTGAGGTGCAAGCTGGTGCATTTGTTTGACAATAGGGTGGGTTTTTCCAACAATAATCATTTTGAGAGAGAAGGAGAGAGAGAGAGAGAGGATATGTGTATTCAAGGGAAATGGATCACATTTTATTTTAAGTTTTAGAAAATTTTTACTCAAGGGTCCTCTTGCCACACCCATCTCATCTGAAGGACTGTGTTTTCCACCTTCAAGCGTGGGCTAGGATAAGTCCTTAGCTTATCCAATACTTATAATGCATATTTAAATGAGAATATGGCTTATACCACTATGTCAATCTAATTAAAATTAGATGTTAGATCCGCTCACATACTCGCAAGAGTGTTGCGAGTATGTGAGCGGATCTAACATCTAATTTTAATTAGATTGACCACTATATCTGACATGGATTGAAATACTGAGCAAACCTAATGTTCTGCAAAAATTTCAAAAGTTGAATACTGCTATATGATCTTTTAATAGTGTCTAAAACTAATTTTTGCGAGTCTTTATTTTTATGATAGTATATGTACAGTGTACAATAGTTATGCAGGGGTTAGGTATCTTTTAAAATGATGGTCGAGCTTGAGAAAAAGATAGGAAAACTAGATATAATCACTTGCTCATTATTTCACAAAATGAATTATTCACCAGCCCATTATTTCACAAAATTATGCAGATCTAATATACAGGAATGGGGTTGATGAAAATAGACAAGAGTGAAATGTCTACAATGACCACTTGATGATTCTGCACCAGACAACTGCACCCTTTTAAAAGATTGGGATTAACACAATATACTTTATGACCAAATTATATTGATGATTGGAATTAGAGTCTTCTTGGTCCCTGCATTAAAAATGACCATACCATGACTCTACATTGAAATAAGCTAATTTTCTATACAGGTGTTTTCATGTATGGAATACTTAGATTCACTGGTGGATTATTTTTAAATTAATACACAAAAGATGTATTAAGATGTTTGTTTTCCATAAAACCCAGACAAAGATAAGTTAATTTTTAGCACTGGTTCTCTCATAATCTCTCCAGAAAGTTAATCTGTGTGAAACTCCTTGTAGCAATTTCTCTCAACCTGCTGATAGTGAATAAAAAAACCTTCAACCCCTCTGTAGTAAGTAATAGACTGAGCCATTGAATTGATTTCATTTGGTGGACTAAACCAGTTTGAGATTGCAGGGGTGGTGATTTACAACTTGTATGTATTGATTGAGTTCAGAGTGCAGTGCTACATTTTTTTCTGAGTTCTGCTCACACCAGCTCAAAAGGCTGAGTAGGTTTTACTTCATTTACAACTTCTCATCAGTGATACTGACCATGGGTCAAAAGAACAAGTGTAAGGTAGGTCATCATTGATGTGCATGATTCTGGTGTGAGTGGGAGTGCATTAGATTTGTTATATGTATCACACTTGTGGTCAGGAGGAGTTGGGGTCAGGGAGAGGAGAGAAATACAGAGACTGAGATATCGGCCATGAGAAAGCCTGAAACATGTTGGATGTCTGGTAATGGAATGTCATTGATCAGGCAGTCAGTGTGTGTAAAGAACCACCAACTGGAATTCAGGGATAAAAATCAATGCCATGTGTGGTAGAAAACATGTGCATGTCATTTTCTGTTTATCACAGTAATACCATTTCGCGACTATTTTGCTGATAATGCCTCTTGTAGACATAGAAAGAAAGTTGGATGAATATACAGTGCTTAATGGATTAAGAACAGTAAGGATCTAATGGATGTGGTTGTACACTGTTCACAGTGGGGTCAGGAAATAGGGGTGGGAAAGGCTCATAATGGAAAGATAAGAGTTAATGTAAAGGAAGACCTGATTTAATCATGATAATGTCTTGAAAAATTTACAACTTGTAGCATACATGCACTAACCTGTTTCATGATTAAAAAAACAACCCAACTTTAATGAAGTATTTCTCAGCAGATTACAGGGGAAAACATCACATTAAACAGAAACTTGGCAAAAAGTTGCAAACTATTCACTTACTGCATTATATTTTATAGACTCTTGCATAGTACTTTTGTAGTGGTACTATAGGTATATCATAGATATTTTTCTGCATCCTTACATATTTATTAGACAGATGTACTGAGGTCAATACACCAATGTATTCAATCTGTGTAAAGCTATAAATAAAATGTTTTACTGGATTTGATGATGGCATGTGAAAAAGTTGTATTAATATTTATAAAACCTCCCACAGGCTTGAATGTAATCTGTGCAGCAAAAATTAGTAATAGAAGCCGAGTATAAACGATATTCTGTAACCATGTAGCGCAAGCTGCAGGATTCTGTAGACGTCTGAAAAAATGACGGCATCAAGTGTATATACAAGGGCAAGTATCTAATGTAAAATTCATCTAGAGAGGAGTGTTGACTTAATTTATTCAGAGATAATTAAATATTGAACACACAGCAATGATGAATTATGTTCTGCACAATCTGCATGCTAACAGTTTAAATGTGGGGAAACTCAATTTACATAGCTCAGAGGGAGAACTATGTAAACTCTAGCCAGTTAGAGATGCATCATCTCCAGGGGAATGTGCAACAGATGATGTGAAATAGTAATTTACTCCACAGATAGGCTCTTTCCCAGGGTTAGATAGCATTACATTCGATGATTCATAATCACTATTTTTAAAAATTGAACTGGAGTAGCTTATAATGGCACCCAGTTAGCTGTGAAATTGTTGTAATACAGTATGCAGAATTTCCTTCAATACCTGGTGCAGTGTATATACCCAGGGCACTTCTGGAATGCAGTTTGCTTTATTTGATACCCATGAACACAAGATTATTAGCCTGTTGCCTCAGGATTCCATTACTAGGGCTCAGTATTGACACAAGTTTGTCAAATATTGTGAAACTCTGATTAGTCACAAGTCTCCATATTTGCTGACTTCCTGACCAAAGCAATTTCCGCTATGAACATTTGACCTTGTTTGCTTTCAAATTTGAGTTGCAATAGATAAATTTCATAGGCAATAGATGAAATATATATTTCCTTGATTTTTCAAAGTCATTGTTATTAGATCTGGATCAAACCTGGTGCCTTATTATATTAAAATTTCCTTGACTGCCTTATTCTGTCTTTGTTGCACATGTTTTAATGTTAATTGAATATATTAAGATTAGCTTAGTGTCCCAGTTCTTTAGTTGGACCATGCCCAAGTTCACTAAAAAAGAAAAAAAATGCTTAGGTCTCTCCACATTCATTTTCCCCACAGCTAGGTATTGTCACAAAGAAGGAAAATAAAAACTATATACATAAAAAAAAATTGAGGCCATGTGTAAACACAAAAGCTCAGGATGAAAGAGCATGCATGTAGAGGTGGTCATTAATTACTGAACAAAAGAAACTGTTGTTGAAAGGAGTCATTTGCTGCTTTTTAGTGAGAAAGCATTGCAGACTCAATGTTTATCTTCCAGTCTTATTCTTTGAAATTGTTGATGGAATACAAGGTGTTTTGTATCAATCGAAGTAGCTAAGCTTTGTGATTGATTAGCCCTATAGTATCATGTGTTATAGGCAGAGACCAGCAAGGGTATTAGAGAAAATCCTTTGATATGTCAGGTTTCATTACCATATTGTTTACTGTAAAATACCAAATATTTCTTTCCATTCAGATTTTCTGAAGCTTTTGACTTCCTCTAATGAAATAATTCCAAAGTCAGCTTTGATGTAGCCATGTAATCAAAATTCCAAATTAAAATCATATCCTCTATGACAAAGTATCCCAAGATCATATAAATCTTGTGAACACAGTACTCATTACAAAGCCCTTTCCTTTTCTCTACTTTAGTGATATAAGGTATTTCGCAAAGAAAAATCCTCCTAAGAATAATCCTCAGAGGCGGTATACTTTAAAACAATACAACAAACTACTTCTTTGTTATTTGTTTTGTTCCTGTTTAGAAGACTCTGTGTATATCTCATCATCTGAGGACTTGACAGGTTTATTTTGTAGTTGGGACAACAATCTTTGCAGCTATAGATAGAAATTTTATGATTATAGAGGATTTAACACCCAGCACTGATTGTCATGTCTTTCTCAATGACCTACTTCTTTACAAGTTTCTACTAAGAATGTAGATGTGTGATTTGTGCATGAGAAACTACAGTTCTCGATCCATGGCCACCTAATAAAACATAGGTAAGAGTTATTTAGGCCTCTGAGGTCATTGCTACTGACCAATTGTGTAAAAGTCCACTTTACTGTTTCATGTCTATAAATGGCTTGGCCACAATTTTACATAGTTCAGAATTTTGTCACTTTTTAAGGCTGATGGTAGTATGGTTGACTAAAGGAACAGTTTTTTTCCCCTTGTGCTTAGCAAGAATGCCTCCAGTCTATTGAACTTTAAAATGATTCATTCAATGGCCACTAGCTGTCTAGTGATATTTTTTTATTATGACTGTCATTCAATGGACTATTTTTAGTCTATTCTGTTATTGATATTGATTTGCAACGGTTCATTTGTAGCAATATGATGAAGTTTATTTCTTTTCATGAAATTTGAATACACATACATACCAGGAAATTTTGCACCATCTCACTTTTATTCGCCATTTTTTTTAAACTGCATGTATAATTCTCCCAAAACCATGCATTAATGTTTCGGTTTGAATTTGCACCCATTCAGGATGAATCTGAAAGTGAAACTGAAAATGTCCTAGTGTAAAGTTGTTCTGTATGTTCATGTTAATTCATATGCTGATACATGTGCACTATCATTACATATCACTTAAAAACAACACTGCCATGTTTCCTGTCTATAATTAGGCTTTTGGAGTCCTATCACTGTTTGGCTGGTACGTGTTTTAGGGACTTGCTTCCCAGTAGTGGATCTGATTAATGAAATGACAACCTGTCTCCGATTTTCACTTTATTCTGTCAGGTGATATTCCTCTTTCAGGTGTATGATGTAATAAATATGTTGTGTTACTCTGGTTGTGAATTCTCATTACACCAGTGGTTTTGAGTCCAGTATCATTTAGACACTGTAATATATTGCATTTGGTTTTTTCAAGTGTGGTTTCAATAGGTGTTCTGGACACTGTTAATAAATTGTGGTACATAAAAGAAATGAAAAGTCATCCAAGTCTTTTTTTGACAACAATAACAACATGTATACATATAAACAAACAAGCCGGATCCTTCAACACTAGTGAAGGTCAGTGATTATATCAGAGGCCGGGTTACTCCCTGTGGATTGTTGATGTACAAAGCAGTCCCTCTCTGAAGAATGCAGTATCACTTGAAACATTTCCTGACTGACAAAATGACCTCACCTCTCATGAAACCATTACATATATTTACATGCTAGGCACAAAAGCTTATGGTGGTCAGGCTTGTGAGTTGCTGCAACTATGGAGTAAGGAGCTTACAATACTTTCAAAGTTATTTTGTGGTTTTTGTGTGCAGGCGAAAAATTCAGTATGCCATCGCATATTAGTTTCACTGTAGATGTACAGTTTTAGCTCTTCACACAAACATTGGTGTTGGATTTCATTTATTTTAGAATTTCTGGTAGTATTTTTTACTCCAGTGGTGATAGGTAATCTCTATGGTATTTTAGCCACGTTTTGTAGCTTTTCATCCACGTTTTGATTTTGTTTGATCTCTGCTGTGTTTTATTTTGATGCACGTTGATTTTGTATTTAATATAGCAACACCTTCGTCAGTTCATTGAAGAGAACCATGAGTCTGGGACGTTTGAATCGCAAAAGAAATCGGGATGTTAATGTTGACAGCCAAAGTGATCTTTCTGAGCAGAAAAATAGCTTGTGAGTAGCTTATTTTTTGCCTCCTTGGTTGCACTATCAGAAGCTTTTTGCGTTTAGTTTGGCTGATTGCATTTTCGCAGGCATCATCAACATCATCGCATTTATATAATAATTATTACTGCATGTGTATGCATGAGACATATACCATTTCAAAAATTTTGTCAATGCTATCAGATAAAGTATATTTATTACCAGTAGATACATTTGATGTTATTGATAAGATTATTTTGTGATGTTATTTGAAAGATCATAGTGATTATTTAATGAATGCAATTATACACCAAGCCTAAGATATCGGATATCTAAACTATATTTAAGGTCAAGGGTGGGGTGGGGGTGGGGGGTTCAAAGCTACTTAATACAGGAGAGAACTAGGAAAAGAGAAGTTAAAACACAACTTGCCTGCAATTTCTTTATAACATTTGACTTTGATAGTGATTCCAGTCATGTCTGTCTGTAATACTAACTGTATAGCCTAATATGATAACTTAAAGCTAAATGTGCCGTATTAAACAGTATTTTTTTAATGTTAAAAACCAGATCAAAATTTTGACAGCATGATAAACTATGGAAAATAATGTCTGCGAATTTTGACAAATTATATATTGATATTCAACTGAGTGCTGGTCTATTCAATGCAAGGGGAAAACAGGGATTTTCTAATGCATATATATAAAGGGGTGACAATTTACGATGGATGTGCACAAGCATCCTGGAAAAATATCAGAAACAGAAGAAGATTTTGTATACAGTCGAATTAAAATTTAACTCAAGTAAATTTCTCTACCCTGTTTCCGGTTTGACTGTTTTATCACAGGATGTGTCCCACTAACAGCCTGCAGGCTGGCCATGCTTTCTTATCGCCATGTAATTGTTTACTTTTTGAATTCAGCTTGCAAAGTCACATGATCATGTATGAATATTTCAAAATTAGGTGTTCTTTTTATGACTTGGAGAAGAAATAGCTAAATAGGAAATTAGCTTGATTACTTATTATTAAATAGCAGAATTTGCGTAACGTGTATTTAAACTTGTATAATATCTAGCTTGATAAAAAACCTGTTTTATTCCTTCAATAATACCCCATTATTACGGCACATATACCTATTTGTGTCATGAAAAACTTTCACATACACTGCACTATACAGGTTTTAATTAGGTGTATGAACAAACAATGTGCTAGTCTTAAAATCATTGACAAAATTTGTTAGGAAAATTATCAAAGCATGAGACTCTTCCTGAATGTGTACCTACACCTGACTGTACATGTATATGTTTATTTATTCCCACTCTCACCCCTAGGCATGGATCTGCCAGAAAAGTTAATAATCAATTACTTGTTTGAGAACCATCACTTGTTTTCAATTCTGGTTATCCATTTTAGTCTCTTTGTATTTCCCCCTGAAAAACAATGTTACAGTTTGCTAAAATTGAGGAAATGTTTTTTCTTTAGTATGTGTAGGTGTTCCATTGTAACCCCAGAAAACCAACACACATGGTATGCGCATCATAATTCTCATTTAATACTTCCATATCTAACTCATTATCATGTACCATTCTAACATTTGTATATGCTTTATAGTGCTTCATCAAATAAATGACTGCTGACTGTCTGCTTTCAAACTTATATTTACATTTCCTATATTATTTTGAATTTGATATCTGATAGCCATTTCCTCATGCAGGTGTGATATTTTTAATGCGCATATGAATTAACTTCTTGATAAATATCAGGGATTTATCTAGGTTGTTTTTACTACCGGTAAACGGTACCTTTCCCCTTTGGCAACAAATGGATATTTCCACTTCCACAGATAAAAAATCCCCTTCATTTGTAGAAATTTACAAAATTGTGTGAGAATTTTCAAGAAAATCTTTTTGACACATTCTAAGTCATATTCTATAATTGTCAGACTTACAAAATAGATTAAAATGAGTAATCAATCAATTCATATTCCATGGATGTCCCCCACCACATCCCCTGGAAGCTCATGACTGCATTATCTCAAAAATTCCCCTTAAGTATGAAATGGGTAGTAACATCTAAATACTGGATAAAACCCTGAATATAGTACACTTATGATAACTGCTGGGAATTTCGACAGTAATATGAAAGTAGAAATATAAATGTAAGAAATAAATTTCCTTTTTATACGCTCGTCTTTAGACGGGACGTATTATGGTACAGCGATGTCTGTACGTCCGTCCATCCGTCCGTCTGTTCGGGGTTTTCTTTTTATAATTTCATTTCCCTTTCACATATCATGCTGAAACTTGCTGTGTAGCTTCTTTGTGGGTCACTCTAGGTAATACTTCAATTTTGATCCATTTCGACCTTTTTTCCAGGAGTTTTGCCCCTTTATTTGGAAATAATTATTATATGGAGGGTACATAATTTGTCCGCCCTACTCCTCCCACAGTTTTTAAGTGAGAGCCTTCTTATTTTGTGGAGTGTTTGTATGGGTATTGAAGATGTGCATGTGGGATGGACTTTGATTTTCTACAATTTTTTAGAAAATTACAGGTTCTTGAACTTAAGTCTATTTGGAAATTAATATTCTATGGAGGGTACATAATTTGTCCGCCCTACTCCTCCCCCAGTTTTCAAATGAGGACCTTCTTATTTTGTGGAGTGTTTGTATGGGTATTGAAAATGTGCATCTGGGGAAGGATTTTGATTTTCTTCCATTTTTGAAAAAATTATAGGTTGTTGAACTTGGTCCATTTTGAGGAAATCTCGATTTTTAAGCTAAGACCCTTTGTTCATATGAAAGTTTGTCACAGCCTCATGATGGCTGATACTACCTGAAGCAAAGTTGTACAAATTATAGCACAAGAAAAACACCCTATGTAAGCATTTCACGGGTGTATTATGTACCGTTTGCGGTACTCTTGTTGAAAATATGTGAGTGTGATGAGCTGCAACATTTCATGAAGTATGCCAGCATGAAGTGTTGCCGTTCATACCCTCATGTTCGTTCTCAAATACACAGTCTCTATAATCATGCACCAATCTCTACAGTGCTCCTGAACTTATCCCGATAAAGAACATGTTTCAAGTCATTGCATCAGTTCTAGTAATTATCTCTTGACACTTATGTCATGAAGAGACTGAATAACATTCTAAAAATAAAATCTTCACAAACATGTATACTTCAAAAGGGTGTTACTGCATGTTCTTTCTGTGAGTGTAAATCACTTGAGTTTTATCCAGTATCAGTTAGTGCATAAAGCCAGATTTTCCATGTGACACTGGCTCAAGCTCATCATCAATAGATGCACTTCATCAATTCCTGTTTCTATCGTTATGTATAAATTCTTCCTTGAAGTATTTTGTAACATTATGTATGAATTGACAGTGAACAGGGGACATCTTTATTTACATAGTATGGTCTGATTTGACTTTGAGAACAAGACATAGCTGATTATTTCGTTTTATATGAGAAATTATGCCAAATTCTTCTTTCAAAAGAGTGAGGTATGTATATCATTTTTATGGTGACAGTTTGTGAAAACTTCTTTTTGAGTACATGGCTTTTTCAGTTCACTATAGACTTCTGAAGAGTTGACAGGCCATCTTCATCTTCTATATATAATTGGCAATGCATTTGATGAATTTTTAAAATTAAATGCTAACAGTAAGGATAGAAATTTGAGGAAGATGTTAATTGGGCTACTACTC
This sequence comes from Ostrea edulis, assembly GCF_947568905.1. Taxonomy (NCBI): domain Eukaryota; kingdom Metazoa; phylum Mollusca; class Bivalvia; order Ostreida; family Ostreidae; genus Ostrea; species Ostrea edulis. The sequence goes on from NC_079165.1 coordinate 60,160,230, forward strand.
TGTTTTGCATCTCCAAAGAACATGTATGAACTGCTCTCGGTAAAGCCAGGCAAATGAAATACAAACAAGTCACTATGTTACAAGTGTGTTAAGTATCAAGTTTTCTTTGTAATCAAACTTGTAATGAGATTTTACCATGAAGAAATATAGTCTATTTATTACAAGCGCAGTTTGATCAATGCTTATTTAGTCTTCCATCTTCTGCTTCTATAAAAAAAAAAATGAAATCATGAAAGCTTCTGTTGGCATTCAATCCTTTCTTGATTTTATCATTTTTCTCTTGCATTGTCCAAGTTAGAGCTAATAGCTTGTACTGTGAATTGCTATGCTATAATTGTATTAACTTCAATTAAATTTTTCAGTATCTAAGTGAACTATAATGAGATATAAAAACAAATTCTTCATCTGTTTAGACTGTTAATTGAAACTTAAGCATTTGTTATTTTCAGGATATCTGGGGGTGTTAATTTGTCAAAAAGCCCCAGTGGCAGCTAATTACTGTAAAAATTTAGCCCTGAGAAATAACACAGCAAGAGATTTGACACATAGTACAATGATACTATGTAATGCTGCAATATAACATTATAAACAGCAGCTTTTATTTATTGACAAAGTTTAAAAGGTGTCAAGGACACAAGGTCTAGCTTGTCAGGTGTAAGTGAATGAGTGGTCAGACGAAAGGTAGAGCGCCAGGTAGCTGGAGGTTTAGGAAGGGCAGGTGCGCTCAGGAGTTAATGGTGTGTTCATTCATGTTCTAAAAGCAATCATGACCAACCGTCGTAAGAGTCTGGCAGAAAAAATGGACACTCTTGTTAGGAAACGGAAGAACAAGTAAGAGTTTTTAGGTCATGCTGTTCATACATTTTGTGTTGGCTTTCATGAGAGGTTTCAAATTGTTTTGACTAAATCTGATTGGATGTCATTGTTGTTGATCATCACAAAGAGGCAGGTGGTTGAGGATTCAGATTTTCTGTCTCAGCAAATTCTTTTTTTCTTTTATTTTTTGGCAACATATTCTGGTCTTCCAACAGATGTTTTCACTTCTGCCTCTGTAATAAAGATTCCCCCTGACATAATGATGCAGCTCCTATGGTTTCCACCTCCTCATTAGAAAAAAATAGATACTTTTGCATTTAATGTGTATAGTTATACTATGGTGTGTCTGCTTCTTGTATACATCTTCAATTACGAGGACACGGGTTTATTGGAAGAGATGGAAGGCAGGTGTAAACAGACATCGACATTGTTTATTTCTGGACAGGATGCTGTTGGTAGTGTGGGATGCAGTTAGACATAATTCCTCAAAGGCAGGCTGAGTCTCTCAAGAAAGCAGGCATTGAACTGGATGATTACTTTCCAGACAGTGAAAATGTGCGATATTGGGTGAATGTATTTTTCAGTGTTTTGGAATTAATTCATCATTCAAAAATGTGGAGGTAGGTCAATGTTCTTGGTTGAATTTCAAAATTGTCCAGAAAATTTCCCTGGTTACACAGGTTATTTTGGTTTGGTTATGCAGCAGTGATGCATTGTATGAGATGAAGAGATTAACTCATCCAGTTATTAAAGTCCTACATTAAGGATTTAAATGTATTGATCACACAAAAGATAAATGACTCATAACATTGAAAATGGGATTAAAATTACATATTTGGGTCAATTATTTTCAACTTCATCAAAGAAAATGGTTTTTGATGAACTTTATTGTTATTATAAAGATATTTAAACAGCTTTCAGATAAGTTAATTAATAGTAGTGGTAATAAGGACATTGTTTACTTAATTTCTTTACAGTTATTTTAGTCATAGAGGCATGAGTTTGTATGTCAGAAGTTGACTGTAAGGTAAATAGGAGCCGTGAAATCGTGGTTTTGTGGTGAGGATTTTCAGGGTCCAGTGGTTACTTTAATACATGAAGTCCAGTAGGGGGTCAACACCAGTATTAATGCCATTACATATTTCCTTTATTTTGTGTATTTAATTTGTATTGGTGGTCTTACAGGATCAGGGTGTATTAGCTGGTTGTAATGTCATTCATTGTGTAGGGTGAAGTATCCACATTATGTAATCAAAGGACCTGATACAGGATATGGTGTGGTGGATGAATGTATAGCAATCAGCTCCCATCAAATTAATAAAGAAAGAAAACATCGCATTAAATGTGGTCATTGGATGTAACTTTAGTATTTTCATGTTTGTTATATGATGAATAATCGTTCCTATGCTTACGAAGAGTTCCTAAAGCGGTAAGAATGTTTTAAAACATTAGAATTAACAGATTAACAGAAATGATCACTTGTAAACAACGAAAGCATTGTTTTGTTTTGTTTTTTAAAAAAACACCTGAACACACATTACATACACTGTCATACAGTCTTTTCAAATTGTTTCTAATTTTAGTGGATATTTATATATTATTGGATCACTACAAAAATAAAGATAGTGATCTGGATGGATTTAAATATCTTTTGTTTTGATATTTCACATGTTGAACATTTCCATAAACAATGATCATGTCACAGATGGCAAGTTATATGAAATTTGGTTCATAACTGCAATGTATTACTTTATGTACCTGAGTGTTATATTGGATCGTTCTCTGTGGGAATGTCATGAATTTGTCATATTCTTGGCCAAATATGATATAAAATTTCTGAATGACTGAGCATGATGACTTTGGAAGACTAGGTTAGAGAAGAACAGATGTTGCTCCATGCTAGATCAGTGTATGGCTTGGTATTAATGGTGATAGGTTGGATGTGTTTTATGATTCGTGTTTGGTGAACTGAATTTACCTTTTTCATAGCCAGCTCTTGTAGACAGTTATATGATTTGTGTTTAGAATGATGAACTTTCCTAATGTGTGTTACTTGTGAAAATTTTCTGTAAGACACTTTGTTTGAAGGACATACCACTGTGTAAATTTGTTTAAGATATATGACTTTGAGATCAGATTTCATGCTGAACTATTGAAGACAGGAAGTGAAGATTTGTATCATTTCACAAAGGTGTTTGTATGGGATATTGTACACTGGAAACATTGTGAATTTGTGTCAAGTCCCATAATTATTGGACATCTTTTCTTCACTGGTCAATGATCTCCACAAATGCCAAAAATAAGACTAAGTGACTCATAGAAACCTGTCTGTTAATTTTCACAGAGTAAAGACTATTTATACTATACAATGTGGTCTGGTGATACTGCAATATGGATCAAGAACTGGGTTGACTCATGAAATGTTCTGCAAGTGAATCTGTTGACTGAGGTTAAAAGTCTGATTTACAATGGGAAAGTTGGTGGGACATTATGTACTAAGGGTTCTTGGATTGCTGCCACGATTGAACATCGATTCCTAAGCCTTTGTCACTGTCACAGACATTACTATCTGTTGTTTTGTTCAGAACATGCACAAGAGGAAGTTGAAAATGTCTATGTTCACAATGCACAAGTTATGAAGTGTTTCCAGTACTGGAAATAGAGACATCACTAATTGGTACATTGTTAATGGAGGAAGAACAAAGTCTCCAAAGCTATCTTCCTGTTAGCTGTGATGGTGGATGGTCATAGGTCAAGCATTCACTGAAACAGTTTGTCAGCTGCATTGAGAGTGGGTTTTTTTCCCTTTTGACAATTGAGGATTTATTATCCTGAACTGATACTTGCCCCTGTGTTGTGCTACATTTTGTGTTTTAGACCTAATCAGAGAAAGAGGTGAAACGGATTTATTGCCAGATGAAAAAACTTGTTTATCTTTATCACTGATAAGGCTGCCGCCAATATCACAAAAAAGAGGATAGTGCATGGGAAAAGATGGACCTTTGATCAGGGATTGAGTGAAAGTAAATCTCCTGTTCACAGTGTGTTGACTATATTCACCTGTATCTGTCATTGAATATTGATGATAATTAGCTGTATTCTAGAACACACCTATATCATACCTACTAACATGCTAAGTCACAGCGGTAAACAGTTGTGATAATCACTCCATTCCCTCTTGTGTGTGGAAAATCTCTTGGTTTGGCTTCATTCTTTTAAAGCAAGAAAAAGCACCACCCCAAAATAAACCCCATAAGGCAAAGCTTTGCAAATGTGCAACACAGTATTGATTTTACATGCAAGAGAAAACATCTGTGAGTTTTGGCTTCAAGCATCTTTATGAATATTCTTGGACAGACCAACTGTGGATGACTGTGTAAACATCCATATTTAAACATTGGAATTAGACTTTTCCATATTGCCAGTGTTTTTTCATTGATTTCTGTCTGAGTTAATCTTAATAACCAATCTGCACACAGAAGGCCAGTGTCAAACATGGCCATATTTCAGCGATTTTTAAGTGTTCCAGGAAACAGCAACCCTAATCCTGAATCCTGGAGAGAGAGAAACAGTGAAAACTGGAGAGAGAGGGTGGATATCATTTTTCATGTGCTCGTGTATCCTTTCAGGAACATCATTAATTCCCGGATCCGTTCCTCCAGATCCCATGAATCCCTGCTGACCAGTTCCGTGACTATGCATTCCATTGACCTAACAGGTCAGGACATAGACGTAAAGCCTCTACACAATAGTGTCCTAGGGAAAGAACATTGCTTACAAGTGGCCACCAGTCATGGCAGCAAATATATTTCCTGTCGGACATCGGAAGAAAGACAAAAATGGCTCGGCAGGTAAAACATTTAATTTGAAAATTATGTAGTCTTTGTACCCTCTTGTTTGCTTAGCTATGTTCATAATGCCAATTATTTTTAAAAAATCAGAACTTGATAAGCTTGTATTTGAAGAAAAATGAATTTTGATACAAATATTTCAAAGGTGACTCCTATTAAATCGACAATTTGCCGTTTTTGAGTGGGAACTGTTTCAGTAAAGGTCACCCCTGTGAGATGTAGGTAATCTAAACCATAAAACACTTATATATTGCCTTTGTTGGGAACTTTAAGCATTTTTCAAGGTCATCATGTCATACATAGTGTATGAATCATTCAAGTTCCATTTGTAAACATTTTCCCATAAAATATACATTTCTAACTTGTCAATGTTATGGAAATCAATTAATCCCATTACTGAATCTATTGACAACAATGAAATGTTTCCCATTCCATTAGCAATTTTACAACCTTAATGGAATATGTTGCCTAACTGTCAAATGGAACCTACTGACACTATTATTATGATAATGTTTTAATGAATTCATACAATGATAGCACTCCTGTTATTAATCAGTTCCTTTAGAATACCTCAAAAACATCCTACAAGTTGTGGGTCCTGCAGAAGTCACACATCTCCTTAACAGTTTCAGTCTCACCGCCAGGACAATAATGAATGTTTCGTGCTGATATGTTTCATTGTATATGAAGGAATCAAGTTATGATGGTTTATTTTAGTTTAAGGAAGACAGTGCAGCCAAATCAGGACAATATGAGGAGAACAGATAATTCTTTGAAACTTTGGATAAAAGAAGCCAAAAATGTACCATGTAAGAAAAGGTAAGATATGATATAGTTATTTTCCAGTTGAGAGTCCATGGAGAGGCATGACAATGTATTGTGTAGACCTAAAAATGGTATGGATTGAGAGGAATATAATTGTGTGTTCACAGTTTTAAACAAAAATCCCAAGTTGATACAATATATGTGCATCAGTGTTTTCATCTTTAAATATCAACAACAACAAAATTGAAATGATAATTGAAATGTACTTGAGCAATAACATAAAGATTACTATCAGGTGTTTATAAATTTATAAAACAGATTTTAGGAGAGATAATTTGAAAGCACACCAAGTTAAAAAAGATTAAGTAGATTGTATGTGTATCATTTCTGCACTGTGTGGGCAGATCTGTTTCTGGTCTTTTATCTAATGGCCTTATTTGACAATTACAGCTTAACAATTTCCTCTTGCAAGGTAACTCTGTCAGACGTATGTAGGATGTATGTTTTTACAATTTAAACCTACATGTACATAATATAGCTTAGATGATAAGACAAGAACTTTTCCCATAACAACTAGACTGTGTGTTTATTAGTTTGAGGTTAAAACTAACTCCAAGGCATTGTAATAAGACAATGGAGCTTAGTGAAGCCTCATTTGATGTGCTGGATTTATGTTGTCTTGTCAAAGAACAACACGCAGACAATAGAAAATGAAGAAAAAAGAAAAATATTTAGGGTGAATGAGTCACAAAGCCTGTGGGGGAAATCAGTTCACCAGAGCATGTATTTTATCTATCATTGTTTACGTTAATTATTCATCAACAGTCATATACGGTGTAAGCTAGAGCAGAACGATTAGTGAGGGACCTGAAGTTTGTATTCTGCCTCTGTAGACAGGAAATTTGGAAGCTAAGGATACTTGAGAACCCATTGACCCTATTACATAAACATCCATTATAGCCCCTGATACAACATGTACAAGATTAGACTGAAGATCTGGTGGGAGAATAAAATGAGCTAGTCAATTTTCAGATGCTTAGCTCTTGTAAAGAATTCATGAGTGGGAGAGGTATACATTATGTATGTCAATGACCCAAACATACAAGCACTGTTGTCGCCAGAGAAGATGAACTTATCCGTAGCATGAGTGCAAATTTTAGACTCAAGTGTAGATAGTCTTCTACCCCATTGTATCAAACATCATAAACAGCAATTCATGAAGCAATTGTGCATTTTTCAACCATGAAAAGCAGTGTTATAAAGAAAGCAATGTATTTGTCCACCTTAAAAATGTCAATGAAATACCTATGTCTGATTATTTTGATTATCAATGTAAAATTCATGAAGCTGCAGATATTCAGGTGTTGAGTTTTTCCCTGCAGGTATTACTGTGAGATTTGTATGGACCAGACTCTCTATGCACGCACATCTAGCAAAACAAAGTCCGACATGTTGTTCTGGGGAGAACACTTTGAATTCAAGTAAGAAAAATTGCATATGTAATTTTATTTAGGATTTCGCTCATATTCTGTGCACCTAAAGAGTGTTATATTTCTTTTTATCAGCAATTTGAACCCAGTGCAGATTGTGACAGTAAATCTTTACAGAGAAGCCGACATCAAAAAGAAGAAAAAGGATAAAAATACAAAAATAGGTATGATAACTTTGAAAATTATAGGGGTACAGAAGTTTCATTGTCATCTTGAGGTTATAGAGATGTCAATGTAAAAGCATTTAATTGAGGATTACTCAGTGCAGATAAATATAGAAAGGTGACATTGAAAAGAAAAATGTTGTTAAGATTTATTAGCTGAAAATATATACTTAGGGACTTCCTATTCTGTATTTAGACTTCCTTTTTGATTTAGAGATAGTTTACATGGTGTGATATATGTACTTATATATTGCAGGATATATAAATATACCAGTTGCTGAAATTCATGGTCGACAATTTGTTGAAAAGTGGTTCACTGCAAGCTCAGGAACAGTTGGAAAAACGGGAAAGGAGAATAAGGGTGATCTCCCCTTGGTTCGACTGAGATTAAGATACCAAACTGTTCACATACTCCCCAAAGATCTGTACCAAGATTTCACTCAGGTGAATGCAATGATGTTAAGAATTTACTTAAAATTGCATTTCACAATTTTTAAAAGCTATTAGACAGAACTAATGCTTCAAGCTAAATGGTTTTGAAGTAGGTAGAAATTATGATCATTACTTATCATATTTTGTAATTTATATTTTGTAACAAACTTGATGTATATGTTTCAGTACTTGACGACAGACTTTTATGTCTTGTGTGAGGTCATGGAGAATCTAGTGGGTGTCCGTGATAAGGAGGACATTGCCTCCACTCTAGTCCACATCATGCAAAAGCTTGACAAAGCAAAAGAATTCCTCACTGAAGTCATCATTGGAGAGGTGATCAAACAAGGTATGCAGCTGGGGCATCAGTGTCATTTCTGTAAAAACACAAGTGTGGTAGAGAGACAAGTTTTATAATGTGTGTTGTTTCAAAGAAAAACTTTTTAAATCTTAACCATTTGCAGTAAAAAAAAAAAAAAATCATTTGAAAGTTGATAGATGGATTTAGAAGCTCTCGTGTAGTAAAAAACTGAGAGAGAGAAAAAAACCAAAGTAATAAAGCTAATAATGGATTCGGAAATAGAATATAATTTTATAGTTTTTGCAATTTACAGAAATTTTTTTACACAGTAAAGCTTTCACTGCGATTAAGGTAACAATTTTGTAATTGGTCTTTTGACAGATAACCAGCATTTAACATTTAGAGGGAACAGTATTGGTACAAAGGCCATGGAAGCCTACATGAAACTGGTGGGAGAAAAAGTAAGTGCAATGGTACAAGGAAAAATATTCAGAATGATTAAAAAAAATTAAAACCTATTTAGGAATGTTCCATAGTCAGGAAATCGTCATTAGTTAAAAGTTTTTAGTCAGAAATGATTAAAGTGCTTTTTGTGATGATGAATATTGAATGTGATTTTTACTTTCTGGCTTTCACTGAAATCTTACTCCTGTTTTGTGTGTGTATATTTTCAGTACCTGAAGGACACATTGAGTGACTTTGTCCATACAATCATTAATACAGAGGATGATTGTGAAGTGGATCCTGGCAAGCTTGCCAATCCTACTAGCATTACTACTCATCAACAACTTTTGGACATGTACTGTAATATGGTCTGGACCAAAATCATCAGTTCTCCCTGTTACTTTCCAAGGTAAATATATTTAGTCATAAAATCATTTGTTAACAGCAGTTAATTCATTGTTAAACATAAAAAACAAATGACAAATATCTTTTTTTTTTTTGCAGTGAATTGCGTGACGTTTTTGCAAGCTTCAGGACACGTTGCCACAGTAATGGGAAAACAGAGAGTGCTGATACTCTGATCTGTGGTTCCATTTTCCTGAGATTTCTCTGTCCTGCCATCTTATCACCCAGTCTCTTCAATCTGACCCAAGGTTTTATATTTTCCTCTAGCTAGACTTTTGTACAACACATTGACATAAGACAGTTTGCTTTGATGATCAAAGTAAGCAATGGGATTGTCTGAAAACAAGTGATTTGTATTACAGTTGAGATCCTTGTATCTTTGAATACAGTCAGTACATTGATCAGTAATTAGTGATAAGGGAAGAAGATTTCCATTTGGCAAAAGAAATTGCATTCTAAATAAATATTTTAATTTCTGTAGAGTTTCCTCCAGAGAAGGCTGCGAGGAATTTGACCCTTATTGCCAAAACCATCCAGACTCTTGCCAACTCTACCAAGTGAGTGATTCCAGATATCTGTCAAAATGTAAAAATCTAACACTGGGTCTCCTTTTTGTATTAATAATGAATACACACCAAGTACTAATTTGACATTCCATTCCAGATTTGGTGGGAAAGAGGAGTATATGGAATTCATGAATGATTTTATTGAAAAGCATGATGGAAGCATGAAAGAATTCCTTGATCAAATTTCTGTAAGCCACCAAAGTTCATTAATGTTAATGATTTCCAAATTACAATATTAATGATCTAGTTACAAGACTGCAAGACAGAAATTTGTGTACCAATAACGGAACTTGAAGATGTGAATAATTCTGTTTTTCAGAGTGCCAACAATGGAAACCATCTTCTGGACTATGATGGCTACATAGATCTAGGAAAGGAACTTGCCTTGCTACATATTCTTCTCACTGAAAACCTAGAGAAGGCTAATCAGGTAATAGGTTAATGTGTCTCCCTTCAGAGAAAATTATGTCTGTCAATTGAGTTTACTTCAACAAATGATACAAAATTAAACATTTCTTGTGCTTTTAGGATACATTGATGAAATTGGGAAAATTGACCAACATACTTGGTAGCATCACCTCCGCCATTGATGACCCAGAAGTGGGTAAAAGTGTACAAGTGCCAGATAAAAGGAAATCTCAGATTTATGACAATGTTAGCAGCAGTATTCAGCTTGGCTCTTCTCCCACTGAAATTGTACGGAACATGTTACGTCAGTATGGAGAGGAAGACAACATCCCAGTACTTGGTGCACGGCATTCGCGACAGGGCAGTCACATTAGTAGTGGACACAGTACAGTTAGTGATTATAATGATAATGATGACGAGTATGTGATCATTAAACGTGTTCATACTCATTCAGACAATGTGTCAAATGTGTCGGCAAACTCTAAAACAATCACAAGTGAACATAGTGTGAACCAGAAGTGGAATGATATTGTGAATGCTGCTGAGGGAAACCATGGTGATTATATTGACCTACTGTCACTCATGGATGATGAGTATCAGAATTCATCAATGGAATTGGAGCATAACATCAATGGAAGTCAAATGTCCATAAGCCAATTGTCCACTGTTACCTCAGGATATCAATCCTATGGTTACAGCCAGTCAAATTCCCCTGTAGATTCATCCAATCATGTGGAAGGAAACACCAGACCTTCTCAATCCAACAGTCTTCAACCACTGTCTTTTTCCAATCCCATGTACAGATACAAACACATGAACTCATCCTCCTGTAGTAGTTCTAGTCAGTGTGTTACTCCTTCCCCGGGAACCCAGGGGTCAGCAAGCTCGGGATCTCTGAGCAGTGAGGAGGACACCAATGTAACCAGAAATCGAAATCCCAACCCATCCCGCCCAGATTTTTGTGATAATCCCAGTGATCCACTAAGGAATCTCGCTCCCAAACTCTCTAGTTCTAGCAGCTCAGAATCTCTGAATGACTTTGAGAGACATAGAATGTACTCAGATAACAGAGACTCCTCCCACAAAAAAATGGAGCCTGTAACCTTTGACCTCCACAGTTCATGTCCCACAAATGTTTTTGAGGATAATTTCAACAGCAAATATGAAAACACACATGGATACTCATTAAGTCGTGCTCCTACTCGTCCCAGTGAACTTTCACACACTGGAAGCATGGATTTCTCTCAGCTGCGACAGTATAATCGCTATGGTGAAGGTTTACGAAGAACTGCCACTGATTCTGTCATTGCTAAGTCCTGTAGTCCTAGTCACAGTGACAGTGGTGTCCGAGACCGGGGCCGAGATTCATCAGAGGAGAGTCCCTCACATCGTCGTCTTTCTCCACAGAATGCTGTTCACATGGGAATCCGGTCAGTTCAGAGAAAGATACATGAACAAGAAAAGACCAAGCAAGAGGTAATTTATATACATGTAAAGGATATTAGTTAATATGTATTGCATATTCCTGTCAAAAATATTTATTAGCTGAATCAGGAAATTTATATGTACGTAAAGGATTTCAATTAGTATGTATTGCATATTCCTGTCAAAAATATGTATTAGGTGAATCAGGAAATTTATATATATGTAAAGGATTTCAATTAGTATGTATTGCATATTCCTGTCAAAAATATGTACCAGCTAAATCAAAGAATTTTGAAGGTAGTGTTGGTACGATGTATTACACTGAGGTGTGGGAAAATTATTCAGTTTCAACAAATCCTTTCCTGGTTATTCAAAGCATGATATTAAGGAACCAGTTTTAGAAATACAGAACCTTTGACATTAATATAGAAGGAAGTTATTGCAACATTTCTGTAGGAATGTTTCCGATTTTCTGTAACTTGCATAATTATAGAGAGGGGATGATAATTATGTCATTCTTGGTATTTCAGTACGAACAGGAAGTGACCGTATTGAAACAGCAGTTATTTGAGGCCCAGCAGAGGCTACAGTTTGCTGAGGAAAAACTGAATAAACACGAATGTGATTCTCAGAAAGTGATGGAGGATTGGCAATATCGTTTAGAGGAGAGTGAAGAGCGCATGCGTCGTCAGCAAGCGGAAAAAGATGATCAGATGAAGCACATTATTACAAGGTTGGTTAATGGTGTGCCCCATTCCGATCTCAACTAACCGAATCCGATGGCAGTAACAGCCTTGGTGTTGGTAACTAATTTTAGTCACATTTAGTTAGTCACATTGTAGTAATTCCACACTTTGTAATGTACATCACACATACTGAAATCATTGATGGGTCACAAAGAAGATTATTGTTACTATAGTTTAAGAATGTATTTTTGGAAAAGTATTCTAAACTTGATATGAACATTATTCTACAATTTACAAGTCCATCCTAATGAATATAGAATAGTAAAAGAGAATAGTAAACACAGAAATGTCTTATATTACATGGTGTGGATTTACAGACTTTTCATGATCATTGTGTTATTCTTGCTCATTAATAACTCGGGAACATATTTCTAAGTAAAACTTGATCTTCCCTGCTCATCTCTTTTTCCTTTTACATGTATCCATACTTTTCCTTTTACACGTATTCATTTCTTTTCCTTTTACACATATTCGTACCTTTTCACTTGTCATCTTCAGCTTTTTGTTGTGTGTCTGTGACTTTGCTTATCTTTCAGAATCAAATTATCTCCCTTTCTTTGTGCGATCTATTAACAACTGTCTTCTTTTAAGGGTACTTTTCCATACTGTAATAATAATAAGTCTGCATATTCCTTCAAGTTATTCACCCGAGGAATGTTGAATGTGTAAAATTGACAACTCAAAGAAGGTGAATCTGCATGTTATTGTGAATTCCTAAATATATGCGAGGAATTTATTATTGCGTAAATTCGCAAAAAACATCATTCGTGAAATGAAATTACTTGCTTTTAATTTTATATTGCCAAATTACATGCAAAAACTCTTGATCAAAAGAGTACTCACGAATTTATGTTCTTGCAATTTGATGTCCATGAGTCATTTCGCGATAATAACTCGCGTAAAATAAGGAAACTACAGAATATAGCTGTACATGTACTTGCATGAAAAATATTTTTTCAGTATATAATCAGACAAGATTTCACTTGTATTTCTACATGCCTTTCGATTATCAGTGGTGATTTTAAAATTGGCTAAATGGTTAAAAGACAGATATATGTATACATCTTTACTGCTAAAATGTATGCTAACAAATTGATTTTAAGAAATTATTCTGTAATTTACAGATTGATGAATGTTGAAGGTGAGCTTCGCCATGACCAGGAAGAAATGCAGACCATTGTAAAACAGAAGCAAAAAGTAATTGAAGCCCAGGAGAGGCGCATTAAGACTCTGGACAATGCAAATGCTAAACTGATGTCTGCACTTCACCAGCTTCGGAGTGTCTCGCAGACCAACAATAACACGATGTTGGGACCCCTGCGTACAAATCTCATATCGCCAGAAGTGGCCGAGTTCAAAACAAGCTCCTGTTGATTTGTGGCTTTAGTATGTTACATGGAAAACATGTACTGCTCATTTGTGATTTTACCGTGGTGCTTCTTTGTGATTTGATGTGGATGTTATTTTGTTTTGAAAAAATGGCATGAGATGAGCATGTACTGCTGTAGATAGTGCTGCTGTTTACAGTTCATCGTGTAAACAGTTCTTCAGTCTGTGATGAGAAGTGAAAAAGGTTGTGTATTAGGTGGTAAAACATGGTCCAAGGGACATTACTCTAGTTTATGTAGAAATCCCAACTATATGTGCAATATATTTTGTGTGAAATATATCATTTTAATAGTATGAATGAATGTATGAGTGTTTACTTGTATGTTTGCAATGTTAATAGAACAGTTATATTGTGATGTGAATTCGTGCAGAAATATTTTCACATATGGTTTGACTAAAGTCAAATCTGAATTTTTGTTTGCCAAATATGGAATATATATATGCACTGAAATATTATTATTGCTTTAATTATATAGGCAGGGATTATTTATTTGGTGCAATGTTTATTTCTTTCACAGTATTATTATTATCTAGTGATGCAAAATATAAAATTTCATTCATTGAAAGTGCAGAGATCATTATAAATTCAATTTCTGAGGTCAACAAATTGTCAGATATTTTGCGATTGATAATAATTTCATTTTATTGTCTCACTGCCATCCATCATTTTCCATGCATGCATTTATTCAGCATTGCCAAACAATTGTATGAGAATAGGAAGGTGTGCATTAGCAGCAGTATGAAACGGAAAAAAGACTTTCTAGCAACTGCAAATTACAATGTAATTTAAAACTGGAATTTATATGGAAAATTTTGTACACAGAGATCAGTATAATCTTTGTCCTGTATATGTGTTCTGGTAGTAGAAGGGAACAAAATTGATATAATGCTCCCCTGATATTTATTTCTTACATTTCTGTGTTAAAGTAATAAACAAATATAGATAAATTACAGATATGATAATGTGATTTGATTCTGGAAAAATAAAAAGTATGAAATTTTGTTTGGTTTACTGTTGTTTTGTTTCCTAAGGATGAGTGGATGAAGTCTGTGATATTTTACACTATAGCACACAGAATTACATAAGTGTATGCCTGCTAGAAGATTGTGTTTGCCAAATAAGAAAAACGCCATGCGTAAGCTTGTGACAGGTGTCTTATGTACCGTTTTGTGTTCTTTTGCTTTTTTTTTTTTTTTTATCAATTTTGGCCCAAACTATCTTTGCTTTAAGGATTTAAACACACACTGAAATTAAGTGGATATTACCCTTGCTGATTATCTTCTAATGAAGATTTTTCAATCACCTGAGTCGCTTTATAAACTGATTCACAATTTCTGTTTTTACCCATTCGTCCATTGTGTGTCAGTCATAAATTTTTGAAATTTTCAGCTTCTTTTCTGGAACGGCTGAACCAATTTTAACCAATTTTGGTATAGAACATCTATGGGTCAAGGGGAACAAAAAATTTTGAATTTTGTTCTCTACCTTTCTGGGGCATTAGGGGTGCACGCTGTGGTCAAAACCATTGAAATTAATGTAATCTTCAAAAGTTTTCTTTACTCCTGGACATTCAGCAGTCGCACAATTGGCACGATTATAACAAGCATTGACACCTTTCTCAAATCTGAAATTCATGACCCCTAAGTTTGGGTTCATGCCACAGGGAGGGGCTAAAGTTGGTTATGTATTAAAAATGCATTTATCTTAAAAAATTCTGTACATCAAGCAATCAAACTGTTGGCATGATTATAATGAGCAATGAACTCTTTAGCGAATGAAATTCATGACCTCTGGGTTCAGGTTTCATGTCCCAGAGTGGAGCTATTGGTCATATATTAAAAACGTGTCATAATACGTGTACATGTATATCAGGAAATCTTTACTTCTGAACATGAAAGAGGTAAAATGTTTGCATGGTTATAATGGGCATTGAGCCATCTACCATTAAATAGTGAAATTCATGACCCCAGGACTCGGGTGGCAGAGTGGGATTAAATTGGTCATATACATAATGTATGAAAATGCAATAGAAAATCTTTACTGCTGAACATCTAGAACTAGCAGATAAGCTGTATGATTTTGATGAGCAATGTGAAATTTATGACTGTTCTGATCATACAAGTACACAAAATATCTGTTGTATTATCAGCAACAAAACTTGTAAATATGTTTGTGCCAATAAAATATTGTTTGTTACCTAAATATAGTTTATCTTTGATAATGGCTTTTAAAAATGGTTTTCATCTGTCCATCTTTCAAACTGAAAATGCATAACTACTGGTAGGTGTTACCCTGGACCAAGGCCAGTTAGGCAAGGTCAAGGTTAAAAACCCCAGAAATATAATTTTGTTGCAAGCCGTAACTTTGTACCACAATAGACTTCATATTTTACAGAGTGTTGTGACCCTGAACTATGGTCATTTGACCAAGATTAGGGTCACCAAACCCAAAAGTTAGGTCTGGCTGGGCCAACTGATTACTAGTTTCTATTATTAAAAAACACTAGAGCAATGATGGTCACTAACTTCTAATATCCAGTTCTCAAAACTTACAGCATCCAGTTCTTAAAATAAATTCTCAAACTTACTTACAATATCCAGTTCTTAAACTAACTTACAGCATTCATTTCTCCAACAAACTTACAGCATCCAGTTTTCAAACTTAGAACATCAAGTTCTCAAACGAACTAACAGCATCCAGGTCTCATACTTACTAACAGCATCCAGTTCTCAAACTTACAATACAGCATTCATTTCTCCAACAAACTTACAGCATCCAGTTTTCAAACTTACAACATCAAGTTCTCAAACAAACTAACAGCATCCAGTTCTCAAATGAACTAACAGCATCCAGTTCTCATACTAACTTACAGCATCCATTTCTCAAACTAACTTACAGCATCCAGTTCTCAAACTTACTAACAGCATCCAGTTCTCAAACTTACTAACAGCATCCAGTTCTCAAACTGACTTGCAGCATCCAGTTCTCATACTAACTTACATCATCCAGTTCTCAAACTAACTTACAGCATCCAGTTCTCAAACTAACTTATAATATAATAATACCATATTTATATAGCACCCTTTTCATACACTATGTATGCTCAAAGGTGCTATGGCATCCAGTTTTTAAACTGACTTTCAGCTTCCAGTTCTCAAAGTTTGTTACACTATCAATATGCAACAGATCTGAATTTAAGTTTTCTGTTTTTGTTAATGTTCAGAGTGACCTTTGGTCCTCTTGTTTCTATGAAGTGATACTACACATGCTATGCTTACATATTAGAACATAGATTACAAGAAAATCTTTATTTTTGTTTGAAATTCTTGATAACAGTACAATAAAAAGATTGCCAATTGATCCCGAAATGTTTGTGGAGCTATTTTTAGTTATGTCGCATGCAAGGTATTTATCAGTTCTTTTTTATTTAACTTTGTCAACACTTTATATAGAAGAGAGTGGGGTTGCAATTAATTCCCCTCTACCCCGATTGGTAAATTTGACCAAAAAAAGTTTTTGCATTATTTTAGAGGCTGCAACACTTTACCCTTTTGGCAGAAAAAGTACCATATTTTTAAAGAAACCTGCTATCAGATAGATTTAGATAACCTTAAAGTTTGTGAGGTCATTTCAATTGATGGATTTTATGGACTGCAGTCAATGGACATATCTGCCATTGGAGTGTTATATTTGTTTCTGAAATACTTGATAGATAGATTACAATGTACGACAGAAAAATGAAATCCAGGTTCATATAGCTCCATGGTTTCTTACATATCTACAGAATTTGATAGAAAATCATAAGTTTCATATTCAGTCTGTGTCATGTGCCTGTTGGCAAAATAGAAATGTGGAAAAAAGATTATTCATTAAGTATAAACAGAGTGACTTGACACTTACATGTATCTACAAAATCTCTCTGCTAATGGGTTAGAAGAATTAGTATGCACCATTAGTTCTTCCTTGCTAGTTTACTGATCATTGATATATTACCCTTACCAGTTTCATCTTCTCAGGTGAAGCACGCAGCTAAACCCGAGGGTGTAGCAAACTCAGCTAAAGAAGGACAAATCTTACCAGCTCACACTGTTTCCACAAAAAGAGTTATCTCTCTTTACAAGTTTTTCAAAGATTAATTTACAATAATTAATTAATCTTTGCTTCTTTCTTTCTTTTTTTTTTCTTTTGCTCTTTAGGAAATTTAAGACACACACCCCCACCCCCTTTTGTAAAATCCTGGATCTGCCACTATAATACCATCATATAGCCATACCAACATCACTAGTATATACATATATATGGTAGAATAAAATCAAATGACTTCCATCATCAGTTCACATAAATCATTGTAACTTTGTAAAAATTTAATTATTTATATGCATGAATAATTAACATACAATATCAATAAATTGCACATAAATATAACATTAATTCCTGAAACCATGTTTTTTCCTATCTAATATGATTCTTACTAATAATGGACACATTCTGTTTTACATGTGATTAAATTTGATTTACACTGTGAGGCAATTGAAAATACAAATGTAATATAAGTTGTGCTAAATTACTGATAATTACTCATTATCTACATGTATATCATTTATTGATCCACTATTGTATTAGGTATTCGATGCATCAAGTATGAGGGCCCTGGTGGGGACGTGAAGACTTTTCCTTAATATGCATGTATTTACCAAACATATTTCTAAACACAAAAACATGTACTAATATGTTATTTACGAGGTCGTTTTTATCATATGTAAATTTCACAACAGAATTATACCGCATACTTGAACTTGTTCAGGTTTTCAAACTGATATAATATGTCCTGACATGGAGCTTTAATATGTTTATCAATAATAAACCTTAATATCCGATTCCATCCACATAACAATGCTTTGACTACTAAAATGAAAAACCACATAATTCATAAAAGTATCAATATTTTGACTATCAGTGTACAGGTGCATTCATGATTTTAAAAAAATACAACCCAACCCTGATATGAGAATAAATAGTGAACTATGCAATGCATGTAAAATTGTTATAGATGCGTTTTGTATTCTGTACATGTAGCCTTTTTTCACAATATTGCCTGACAGTAAATTTCAATCGCATTCTAAAACAGCATATGGTGTAAATGGGCAAGAATGTGTTTTTCTATTATCTCATTTTAATAACTATTCATCATCAATATCATCATCAATATCAAATGAGTACAGAATCATCCCATATAGTTTGCTTCTTTGTTGCTTTTTGGGAGAATTCAAAATGTCAACTATAAGGGTTTCCCATTTGGAGCAAACATTTGTAACCTTTTGAAAAGTATATTACTGTTCTTTGCTGAGGGGGCTTTGGAGTGTTAATTCAACGACATTTTATTGATAAATATCTCACCAAATGAAACCTGATGCAACCGATTCAAATTCTGAATAGAATCTATAATCCAGCTGTATACTGAGGCAGATCTTTTGTGTCCGTATTACACACATCACATTTAATCGCTGGGCTAGAATTTCGAAGGTTTATATTATAAATTGGTTTTTTAATAATATTTCCTAATCTTACTCGTCAATCAATGCATTTAATCTAACCAAAATCATTATAAAAGTTTAAATGTATACCTAAAATTTTAATTAAACTGAATTGCCTGTACATTAGAGTGAAACAAATCTTGTCTCATTTACGGGGTATATGATCACTTTAAATGTAATATGCCCACACAAAAAAAAAAGTTTAGCTCGATCCAGAAGTGAGGAATTCCCTAGAAACACGAGGTTTTGAAAGATCATCAAATTCGAAATCAAATGATTGAAAAAGCTAACGATAATGTAACACAAAATACATTCCTCGGGAAATAATCTGCATATGCCGGCATTTAATAGTGTGAAAGGAGGTACATCACTGAATTTATAGTAGATACATAAACCTACAACCATTAAGGACTGTATCAAATAAACTACTGAAAAAAAAAATCATCTTTTGTATACATGTATATTACCTGTTGCAGTTTTATGATGCAAGACACCAAACAAACAATACACAACATTTTTTTTCTATCAGAGCTGACAAGGAAATTTAAGACCTTGATTGATATATAGGTAGTATAAATTCCTATAAATGCAACTGGGCTGGGAAATGTGTGAGGTCCACGTGTGTACATGGGTCAAAACTCTCAAATAAGAAGCCTGCTGCTACAGAAAAAGGAATCTCATCAACATAGGACATTATTTTGACCTCATGCTGCGCCATTAGGGTTTCCATTTAAACAATTTTCAATCTATTTGACACAATTACAAGCATTGAGACAGAGGAGATATTTAAAAACTCTTCTATAATGGGCATATTCCAGTGTAAAACCCCACTGTGAACAATTAGTGACTTTAAACTCCCATACTTATATTTTCTCAAACTTCTGAATATGGTTGTACCAGCTGGGTATTTGTTGTCTTTACAGGAGTTGTAACACATAAGAAAATCTTACTGACAACTTGCATAATATCCATATCATATATCACAGGCTATTTGGGTACATGTAATACATATATATAATAATAAAAACAGAGGACTAGACTAAATGTTAACAGCTACATGTATATAATATCATCTGTGGAATGAACAATATAAAGACATAAATGTAGGTCACTTTATCCTCTTTTTGATTCTGATATGCTATGACCACTAGCTCTACTACTAGTTCTCTCTTCAATCGTTGTCAAATTATCCTTTCTCAGCGAACTGTTTGAATCATCGGAGTTGTCTATTTGGATTGGCTGTTCAAGTTTTGTATTGTCATTTGATTGGTTACTGTGTACTCCTGCTATGGTTACAGTAATTTGTTTTTCATCACTACCATTATGGTTCTTCGAGCTTTTTGCCTTGCCACCTTTTTTTGATTTTGGACCATCCCCATTTACATCTGTCTTGAAGTGAACTTGCTCTAGAATGGAATTAAATTAACAGTCTGTAAATCACCTTGAAGGGCTATTTAGTTGTCCTATATTAATGAATAACAAGAGGCCCATGGGTCATATTGTTCACCTGAATCACTTTGCTCATACAGAGATGAAAAGTTAACAGTAAAGGTGTGAAACTTTAACCCCATATTGTGGCTCTGCCATTTGAACACGCTGGAATCTTCACTACATCGTACATGAGAATGACTGCATTTTAACTTGACTAATTGTACCCTTGTAGTTCATGAGATAATTTTCAAAGGTTTTCCCTATATATCTGTGGTCCCATCTTGTGACCCTTTTCACAAAAAAATCTTTATGACTAAGATAAACTTCTTGCTCTGGCTTATATTCAAGTAAGTGCCACTATGCCCTGAGTATGAATGCAAGTTTCATCGCCTATATGCATACTTAGTTTTGCTTGTTTAGAAACATATGAGCAATGAATTATAAAGGAATCACAGCATTTTAAAATTTTCATCTTCATCAAAAGATATTTTGTGAAAAGAACCACTGGTCCTCAGAGTCCTGATTTAGATTTACTTGAAAATAGCCTATATAGGGAAACTTTCATGCAAGGTTTGGCTTTTCTGGTCAAAAGGTTCTTTGAAGATGTTTCAACCCCCCCCCAACCCCCCCCACACACACACACACCAACACCAAGTTTTACAATATCCCAATCATTTCCCCTCAAAGGGAGCATGTTCCTTGATCTAAATAAGAAAACTTTGATATCCTTTTCATTTAGGGATACTTTGTGCCCATTTTGATTGAAATCGGTTTAGTTTTCTGGAGTAATTAATTGACATCGATCCAGTTTTCTGGAGTATAATTGACATCGGTCCAGTTTTCTGGAGTATAATCGACGTCAGTCCAGTTTTCTGGAGTAATTAACAAAGAAAATAACAATGACAGACATTTTGATCAGAAAAGTTCGGGTGAACTGATAATACAGAAACTCAACAAATGCTACATCTTATACATACATAACTGCAAATCATTGCAATCTCAACAATTCAAATGAAAATATATGTATATATTTCATGATCATCACATTCTTGTTTCTTTGAAATAAATATACAGTTTAAACTAAATATGATTGCTATGATTTTATATAATTAAAAAATCTGTGAACAATAAAGAAACCAGATGTGTTTGTGAAACACTATGTTGACCATGGTGAACTGTTGTAAATTTTACCACTTGACCTTTCCTTGATATATAGCTTTGATCTCAACCTTTCAGAGTTACGGCCCTTTGGTGTGGTAATTTATTAGGTTCTTGTCACAATACTATCAGTCATCTTTTTTTCAATAGTTTGTTAACAAAGGGTAATTTTACTGAGATTTAAAGTGTAATATTCACTTAAAAAATTATTACTGTTATACACAACCAGGATTGGTTTTGATTAGCTGTTAAAAAGAAAACTGCATGTTTGTGTGCCAGTTAATTTCTGATTAAACCTGCAAGTTAACCTTTTTATTCGTATTCAATGGTAGATGATGTTTCCAAGAGGTTTCAAGGTTCTAGTAGTTCTATATAATATAAGAATATTTCATGCAAAACATCATTCTTTCGAATGGACGGACAAGCATAAAGTAACAAAATAAAATGGCTCAAGCCCACAATGATTGAATCTACTCTATAAGTTCTGGTTATCATGGTGGAGTGGTTTATGATAAACTTTTGTTAAACTATACCTATCTTATCTTCATGATTTACTGATTATCTCTCTTTAAAGACGGCTCTTCATTGGAACAAAGTTAAATCCTTTTCAAAGAAATATATACTTTGTGGCATTGTTTGCTTAAAATAGGTCCATTCGTTCTTGAGAAATTGAAAATGTGAAAGTTTGATGCCATTGATGAAATGAAACTTTACACTAAAATTACTAATTGTGTGAAAGATCTAGCTACCATTTGTAGGAAATTGACATTGTAGAATTTGTTTAAAAACTTTTTTTTTTAAATTACAAGATGAAAGTGGTATTACTGTCTTCACACATATACCAACTTAAAAGAAACTATCTGCATATTTACTTTGGTCTTCTTAATGGAAAAAAAGAAGAAAAGTGCAGCCAATTATATAACAATATTGATTACTGCACGTATTGAATGCCAGTCTTACTTCTTATACTGTTGTTAGGAACAGGTGAACTGGTTCCCGATGTTGCCCTTGATCTGGTCCCCAGAGATAACCGCTCCTTTTCTTCCATTATTTTTCCAGACATTTCCTAAAATATCAAATTAATGGTATGAATCATGCATTAAGACTTTAAGTACTTGATTAATTTGATGCATTAAGTAGTTTAAATGCCATTCAAATCAAAGCATATATAACTAGTCTAGGTACCTTAACCACCATGTACTCAGATAAACTAGTTTTGAATCATATAAATCATGGTTACCTAATCAACATTAAAAAACTTGCATGACTACAATTTGTAAGACTCAGGATATTGATTACCAAATATCTTGTTTACCAGTGATTATGTAAATTAAGCCTTAATAAATGTTTGCATCATAAGTGCATGAACAACATTATGAAACCAAATTCCTTTCTGAAATATATACAAATTATATTAAAGCTTTAATAAAACCTAAATGTGCTACTGAACTCAGATAATCAGAATTCCCATTTCTGAAATATTTTGAGAGAAAAAATCTTTTGACAATTGCAGGTTTGAATGATATATATGATCAAAACGATTTCAATAAGAGGACCTTTTACTTGTTATCAGTTTAATCAGAAGAGAACTACACTATGTCTACAGGAAAAGATTTACAGATCATGAACTTAGACAACGTGAAAAACCTTTAATCCTGCTCTCACTGTCACCCACTCACAATAAAACCTTTCTGCTTTAGTATCTTCAATCTCACCAATTAATAATTTCAAACCTGCCTTTGACTTTTTCAACTGATTTTGAACGCCTTTCTATGGCCATCAGAAAACATTTTTAAGACTGAGATTTTCAATCACCATGATACAAATTCACAAGAGAAGCAGGAATATACAGAAGAACATTTTCAAGTCAAGATGCTAAAGAAATTCTACACAGACTGAAAAAACAATGCAAGTTTTGCAGTATGCATGGTCTATTATTTTCATGGGCTTCTTTACTGTTTTTTTTTTAAATAAGCCCCATCCAATTAATGACTGTAAAGTATAATAAAATATTTAATAATTCGGTATATAACTGTAGTATGAGCTGCATTTCCCTGCAGTGCTTCATTACTTTGTGCCTTCTCAGGCTTCTATACACCATTGTCTTTGCTAACTGGTGCAAAGCTATCAAAGTTGGAATTAAAATACTAGTTGTCATAGAAAGTCAGAGTTCAAGAACTATGTCATTTAAGAATCAATGCAATTTAACAGGCATACTGCTCACAATACAATGGGGAGCATACCCCATGAAAATTACATGTTGATTAGACTAGACAAGAATTCTGAGAATTAAAAGCAAAATTATGAGCTTAATTTACATAGGGCTATTGGTACATTAATAAGATTTTCCTTTAGATTGAGACATTATTCAGAAGCTAGTAGACTGGATACCAAAATGTCACACCTCTTCACTGATGCCGTGACTCCAATACTTTCAATTAATCATGCCATCAAGATAATAGCTAGTTATTGACCACTTCCATTCTCCAGCTTCATGATGTTTTCACCCCTGTCATCCTCAGGTGTACTTTGTTATTTGATTACCTGATGCTAATTTCTCATGCAGAGGAGACATAAAACATTGATCAAGGTATCATCTTGTCCAGTTCTTATTTACTGCAAGTCAATACCTGCTGTCTTACTTATTGTTAACTTCCAGGACAGTTGTAGGTTAAGGTGTGAATCTAAATCAGGCCTGAATTTCTCCAAAAAAAAATTGAAACTTGGACTTAGTCTGTCGTTTTACTCAAATTTTGACTTCTTTAATAAAAGAAAACTCAAACTTAAGTGTGAGATTTTTTTGGAGAAATTCTAGCTAGAGCAGAAAAAGTTTTGTCAAGTTATCCTCCCCTCCCACAGCAACATTGCCCTTGTGTTCATGTGCAAATCTGTACAAATGTTGTAGACACCATATAAAGAGAACTTTCTCTGCAGATATCAGTCTCATACTTGCATTTGCAAGGTCATCATATCTAAAAGACCGGAGACTTTCACTTTTAATGTCAGGCAGTCCCTTGCCCATGTCTTGGTGTTGATGCAGCGAACGTAAATTGATTGAGAATCAAACCCCGAGACCTCCTATTTGCAAAGCAAACAGTGGCCATAGCCACTAAGCTACCATGATTAATCATAAGTGAAGGTCACAGTCAGCAATTGCATATCACAGCTTGTGGAGGGCCTCCGTGGCCGAGTGGTTAAAGCATTGCGCTGAAAATCACACAGCCTCTCACATCTGGCGATGCAGGTTCGAATCCCGCTCGTGCCAGTAAGTGAGAAAGTTTCCCAGTTTACTTTCGGAAGGTCGGTGGTTTCTTCCCAGGTACATTGTATCTGGGTTCTCTCTTCCACCAATAAAAACTGGGTGCCACCAGATAACTGAAGAATTGTTGAGTGTGGCGGAAAACATCAATCAATCAATCACAGCTTGTGGACACCAGTTAGAAAGTTTTAGGTAGGTAGAAAAACTTATTGTACATGTATTGATCACCAAGTGCCCCAGGTACCACCTTAGAAAAACTTAATATTTAATATGTCCGCCAACCAAGCATCAATAAGTATTTTCTCCTTTCCCACATACAATGCATGTATCAAATATGAGGCTGAAAAATCAATAGCTATCAGAGTATCCACAGACATTTACAATATTCCATTCCTGATAATGACCTTG
Organism: Ostrea edulis; assembly: GCF_947568905.1. Lineage (NCBI taxonomy): Eukaryota > Metazoa > Mollusca > Bivalvia > Ostreida > Ostreidae > Ostrea > Ostrea edulis. The sequence continues at coordinate 60,185,223 of NC_079165.1, forward strand.
ATTTACAACCTTAGGAGTTATGACCCAGAAATCAATTGCCAGCATTTTCTCTCTTACTGTTGTCACTGTAGCAATACGGAAAGAGGGACTACAATTAGTATACTCTTTACAAGGTGAACAACTTCATTGAATGAATACCTTTCAACCAAAAATCAAAAATCAACAATGATTGTTCTCTGTCTGCTATCTCTTTAGAATGTAAAAGACTAAAAAGCATGTAGTGTAATGTTCTTTATATGGTATCCAAAACATTGTTACATCAGACTATGACCTATGACCCAGACATTAATGGAATTCCTTCTCTCCCTATCTACTATCACTAAGAAGACTGGAATAGTAACTATTCATATGGTATTCACAAAACTGTTGCATTCAATCCCTAGCTGCTCATGATCTTTACCTTTAATCTTTTGACTTAGAGATCAAAAAGGATCTTCCTCAATCTCATTCTGCTTGATCTCTCGATCTATAGCAAATATGAGACAGAAAATTGTTACATTCAATCATTTATAGTGACCAAGACTTGTGACCTTTGAACCAAATCTTTCTCTCCCTTACCTGCTATCTTTTGCTTGCAAGTATGAGACAGAAATCTTTATATGGTATCCACAAAACTGTCACATTCAAGCACTGTCTATGTCAAAGCGGATTTATCTGTTTCTACTCTTTATCACTGATGTACGTAATGAGACTGATATTAAACTGATATAGAATCATACAGTACTCTTTATAAACAGGTGCTTGCCATAACATCTTAGTACATGTATACTCACAGGCTTACACACATGACAAGCTAATACTATCCCCTGCTAATTTGAGAGCGTATTACATATAACTGTTGTACAATGTATATGTTAACTTTCAATGATAACAACTATCTCGGAATCTCAGATTCTTGGAATGGTTAAAAGGAATATTAACCAAAATTTAAATCCTTAGAAAAGTACTTCAATGCATTACTGTGTATTCTGACCAAACAATATCATGTCAAACCCAAGTATTTCAAAATTGATATATTCCATTAAAGTCAACAATACATTGTAAAGATTTACGCAAAATTGATCATTTCCAAACAATGTTAATAGTTTTGTTCCCATAGAGCGTAAATGACAAGCACCCGCACTTTGTAATAAAATTTCAGGTAATAGTCTTGTCATTACCCTTGCCAATAAAGCTGATCTGCCCTGCTATTCTACATGAACCCGGTCACGGTGTGATTTGTATGGTCTGTGTTCCATCAATAGTCTGCATGAATATGTATTTACAGACATTTGGAATCGAACTTATGTGATTACTAAAAACTGCAGAGTAATTCTTATGAAATTTTCATATCTGTGAGGAGTACATTATCCTACAATCGCTGCATCTAACTAATACACAGTCACTTTAGGATTTATATACACATGGGAAAAAAATGTCGCAACACCAGCTTTTTTCTCTTATAGCCTAACTTAAAGTATGATGATTAATTTCACACCATAGGATGAATAACAGTTTTAATGTTGATGTTATTTTTTCAATAGCATCACTAATTTCTAAAAACACCATCAGCAATGCATTCATTGTCATTCTTTTACAAAAATAAGAAGACAGAATATTTTGAGGAACATGCAGTAAAAGATAGAAATAACTTTGGGGTTGCAATACTTTTTTTCACATGTCACACAACCTATGTATTTGCAGTACTGATTGTACAAGTCCATTTTTCATAATGGTTTTAGCTTATATAGTCAAATTGACTTCGAAAATCAACTTACAATAGCCAAGTACTCAAGATTATATATTAAATGAATTATGACGTCATACACAATATGCATGAATCAATTGACTGCACGCTGTATCAGTCTTTATACTCTCATACAACAGGTTACATACTCCATCATGCCATTGCAAATTTAGCTCCCTTATCAAGACCATAGCCATTGCAAATTTAGCTCCCTTATCAAGGCCATATAGGGGCACCATTGTGTCATGTTCTTTACAACAATGTTGCTTACTAAACTGATGCAAAATTGATGGTACAAAACACTTGTCTATCATAACATTGATTTTCTGTAGGTATTTCTGGCAGTAATTGATGTTAAAGGAAAACTATCATATCAAGCATGACATTATTGCACAGAGTAAATCATAAAATATTTATCAGATTGCGTGGAATTTCTTTTAGGAATCTAATCCTGATGGAGTTGTAATAATACAACTTGAAATGAAAATTCAACGGCTTTTAAAACAATTTATCAACTTAAAATACAGTTGAATCTCAGTATCTCGAACACTGATAGCTCGAATATCATGGATATATCGAAGTGATTCGGAAGTCCTATAACCACTTTAATACTCTTTAAGTATTTTACCCTCGATATCTTGAATCCTCGGATATCTTGAATTTTTTCTCTGTCCCACTGAGTTCAAGATAAAGAGGTTTGACTATTTGCTATATGGATGGATTCCATGAAACTAGATGTGCACTTAACTTTTATTTGAACACATTTTGAAATCAATTACAATATCGCAAATGGTAAAAATTTAAATATATGGCACTGTTCAAAAGAAAGGAGAAAAAGTGTTAGGCAATTGAAAATTCAATGTTATACATATCCTGAAAGAGTCAAGTGATGACAATTTATTTCCTTAACAAAATTTAGTGGAATGCAAGGTCTCTCTCTCTCTCTCTCTCTCTCTCTCTCTCTCTCTCTCTCTCTCAAGCTAGCATTGATATAATCTTTGACATATAAATTACCCCAAAATTTGAAAAATTGTGAATTTACTTCATAGGACATTTTAACTAAACATGCTAAACTCAGGCAAACAATCTCCACTGAGTGTAATGGGTATACCTCTGCTGCAAAAGTTTTGTTGACCATTTTATCATGCAAGGATTTCTCTCGTTTGACCTTGGCTTCAAATTTCAGTGACACATCACCTCTTAGGATGTTTGGATTATTGGTAGGAGTTTGGTCCTTATCTTTGTAGACATCTGAAAAGTAAATTTAAATTTGAATTATAAGTCTATTATGTCACACTTTTAACTTGTTGCTATGGGCAGTACATTATAAATCCCATGACACATGCAAAAGTTTTTCATGACACAATTTAGATATTTAATCACGCTATACATGGGAAAACTTTATCATAGGGTCTAACAAAAATTTGCCAGTTTACATAGACTGTAATCAAGTTTCTGTACATTTAATAAAATCCTTTGACACATCATATTAACTGTCATATTTAATATAGGTTTTAGAAAGCTTTTTGCCTCATCTGACAATGAGTTTAAATGTTAAAGCGTGACAACATGCAATATCACACAATATAAAACATTCATGTGCTGTTTAAATTCTGTCCTTTGTCAGGAAAGTGCAACCAAGGCTTAAAAATCAGCCTACATATATTATAATATAAACTTAACACAGTGACATTACTCAAGTCGCTTAACTGTTAATCATGCATGATATCTTTTATGAAAACAGAGCATTAGTAAGTTTAATTATTGGTTGCATTGACAGATAAGAAAGTCGACAATTGTGTTTGTTCAAACTTTCTGATTGAATTATAGAAAGTTCTTTGTGGGTTAAAATGACTTTAATTAAAAACCCAAACCCCCCTGTGAATGAAAACTGTATTAGATTCACCTCTGTGTATGTACCTGATTTTGAAGTTTCAATGTGATGCTCTAAAAATTTGTGAAATGATCAAAATGCATGTACATATAGTGTAACCAGATTGTTTGTTTGTTTGATTGTTTGTTTTACGTCCTGTCAAAAAAAAATCACTCATATTGAAAAGTAATCAGAAAATATGTCATGTTTTCCATTAACTTAGTTAAGAAGCATTAATATCCTCGATAAATATTTTACATGTCCTTTTTAAAAATAAAGTTTAAATACACAGTTTAAGAACATGAGTCTTATAAAAATATCAGCTTTAAAAAGACTATGCCTTGGCCTAAATACATGCCATGTGAAAGTCATTACCAAATTCTTGAGAAAAGATAGCTCAAGAACACAGTGAAACATAAATAAAAGTAAATGCTATTTAAAATGTGTAATACTTCAGATAGGTTTTCTAAGTACAGCTGTACACTATTTTTCATGCAACAGCAGACCCAGATGATTAATAGGGCACCTAACTGCATGTATATGAAACACCTAGTAACAGGTATTGTTGAAATAGAGTACTTATCTGTAAGTGCACACACAAAGCAGACAAGAACCACTCTAACTGATTTTCTATCAAGCAATAAAATGAAATTACTTTAAAATTATACACATAAATTTGAAAATTTGTAATTTGTTACCATATTGTTCAAACCATCAATACCGGTATATTTTATGTAGTTGTTCCACTCTTTTAATTCCATATCCCATTTTTATTATCATTGTATGCAATATGACCTAGTTTTTAAACCAAATTTGAATTTTTAAAAGTAAAAGGTTTGTGGTTTTGAATTGAAAGATTCATCCGTTCATCAATTTTTGCATAATTTAAAGCACACACTTAATAACGGCTGTATGAAGTCATGTATTAAATGTGTAAACATCAATCCTTGTGGCTAGCACTTCAGGTCACTTTTACACTGCCATTTTGTTTACAGAAGTTATAAACTATATGTTGTTTTGATAAGTTGTTACATGTTTCGTCCACTATCACAATAAAGAAAAAGTTGAAGACACTACTAATTTTTGCTTTACACACCATAAACAATTTTGATATAAAACAAGTCCATAGGCACAAGGAGCCAACACAATATTAACATATTCAACTGGACGGTGACAAGCACCACCTAGATCACATGTCAGTGTGCATCCTAATGCTCCTCTGTGGGCCCAAATTGGTTGAATATATATTCTATTCTATTCTATAATGTAATACATGATACTGTTTAAATAAATGAGTTCACCCCACCCCCCCTTGACACACACAAAAAAAGGAAAGATCTTGCCCGTCCACTAAACTGCACACACTTTTAAAATCAAAAAGAAATAATGATTTGGAAAATTTATCCAACATTCAAGAATATGTTCTACAACTAGCAATTTTGAAATTGCTAATTCCTAAGGGTATTACTTGAATTACTTGGGGGGGGGGGGGATTCCTTGAGATGGGGAGGAGAGTGTCTGTGAATTTGTCAATCTAAGGTGTGTGACTGTATGAATATGCTAACGCTTTTCATCTTCAAATTATTATGAATTAAAATTAGTATATATCACAAATTATACAAGTATGTACAGCATTTATTATAAACATCTTGTCAATTGTTATGTATTATACAAATTTAAAGCATTGAAAAGGTTAAAAATCTTAATTACATCGTACTATCACATTAAAAAATACCAGCTTTATGCAAATAGGCTTAACCCCTGTGTTCTAATTAAGTTTATACAACAGCCAACTGTCTTTGCTGACCTCCCCCTCCTCAAACTAAACTGAAGTTTAATTGTAGAGGAATCTTATTAAAGGACCTGAGGGGGGGGGGGGGGGGGCACCACAGACACTTTTGTAAGGAGTGTAGCCCCCTTATGGACAATGTGACCTCAAAGAAAGTTTTAAGGTCACTAATAGGTCTTTATTTTTATATCAAATCACACTAGAGTCTAGTCTGGTTTTCGTGAATGAAACTAGAAACACTTAATTTTACATGATTAACACTCACTAGTATTGTTACTTGATTTTTATATAATTATTAGGATATATACCAATGAGATGTGACTCAAGGTTTCAATAAACTCAATTAATTAGTCTCTTGCTAAAATTTTGAGAAATGTGCATACACTTTATAAGTTCTAACCATATAAGAAGTGCAAAGAATATTTTCATGTTTTGATGTATAGATCTGATAAACTAGGCTAGTACTCTGATGTTTTACAATGGACACAAAAAATTCTTAGATATGGCTGTGTACAGTACTTGGCTATATAAGTAAGTTCCCAAAGAAAATTTCCTCCATACATTCCATGTAAAACTATAATTTTTCAAAATCTTCCCTTGGAGTCAACAATTTATTCAGGATGTTTTTATTTGAAATTACACATACTTATATAAGAATAGGCCGGTACATTCAAATTAAATTTAGTGTTAAAATTGTCATGTTTTTACAATAAATAATGATAGAATTATTCTGAAATCATTAGGTATTTATCAGTACTTTTTATTTCATTAAAAATAGTGCAGGAGAAGTTTTTGAAAATAGTACATAATTATATCGGTTTTGTATGAACTGCATATGAAGTATCTCTAGATAATTTTCTTTTGGGAAGTTACTTTTGGCCAAATAAAGTCAAGTCTAAATTTTTAGTATGTATAGTAGTAATAACTTTTTATATTAAAACATACTTTTGCAATCAATTAGAATTCTGATCAGAGAAGCATTAAACTTAAAAATTTAACCCTTTGCTTAAAACCATATTCATACAACATTGTCGAACACGGAGAAAGTATCATGCTAGAACTCGGGAAAATAGTACTTGCAATTTCTCATTTAGAATAAGTATTTTTAACACATAAATTTTACTTTAGTTCATCAATAATATTTAACTTATTGAATAAGTATTGGTGTATATATTTTTTCTCAAACATTCTTAGTACTTGTATTTATCTGGCCAGGGGCAAAAAAAATCAAAGTTTTAAGGGGCGGGCGGGGATGATAATCTATCAATTAAGTTGAATTGGCCTTAGAGAAAATATATCCACCTGTATATCTATAATCATAGACTTTTTTCTCTCTGATAGAATATATATAATAATTAAATCATATGATATATTGAAAACTAGCTTGTACTTATTCATGGATATTCACTGGAACTTTTATACATGACATCTTACCTGGAAAAATCCTGGACTGAATACATCCCATTTCTATCATCCATGTGCATCTTTCCAAATTATATTCCTCAGCATTTTACACGTCCGCTCCCGTCGTGTACATTTCTCAAGACAGGTGAGCTTTGTTTGTTTACCTTACAACCGGACTACGCGTGAATAAATCAACTATGCAAGTAGGCCAAGAGGTGTTCCGAATCGATAGGGAAAACTGGTCGTCTCAAAGTCTAAATTCATTTTATTTCGTATTATTGATAATAAAGTGCATAATTTTGGAGCCTGTATATTTTACAACAGAATTATTATTTTAGCTGGATTGATATGGTTAATTCTGTTTTATACGGTTGATTTCTGTTCATTTGAAAAATATGAAACGGAAATGAAAGGAAGGGAATTTAGAACGTGACTCTCCTAAACAACAAAATACTGAAATGTGCCTGTCAAAGGTACTGACTATTTACCCGGTCTCGGTCCCGGTCTTCGGTCTCGGTCCCGTGACTAAAACCCGGTCTTCGTTCCCGGTCCCAGATTTTTTTATTCGATAAAAACAGAATACATCAGAATATTTTAGCCCCAATTTCTCGTTAATTTAGATATGACATATCATGTCTGCATTCTGATAGTTGATTGATAATACTATTGTCGTCTTTCGTAAAATAATATGTGAAAACTCCGGGACCGGTGGGACCGAGAAGTAAAAACAGTGCTAAAAGCCGGTCCCGGTCTCGATGGTTTTTATTTTTCTAAATAGCCGCTTTAATCTACTTTTTTATGAGAAAAAGATAAGAGTGTTATATTCAATGACATTCCTTTGTATGCACATGTATGTTTCTGATTTATTGTATGTTTGTGTTTTATTCCAATTTTCCTTTTTAATGTCAAAATCGAACTCAACTACGTGATTTTTCTCTCCCAAATGAACGCGTTACAATACATTTTCATAAAAAGATAAGGGTGTGGAAGAGAAATGATATATATGTACTTATCCTGGTGTATTTGTTTGTAATTTACTGTTGGATGTAGTATTTACAAAGTCTTTTTTATATTTCATTTAGGTCAAACACCTGACCACACGATTGATAAAATTTTCAAATTCAATGTTGGTGTATTTCGAACCGGGTCTCTGTATATGTACATGTATTCTCTCTCTCTCTCTCTCTCTCTCTCTCTCTCTCTCTCTCTCTCTCTCTCATTTACGTGTGTATCGTGAGAATCGCATTAATTTGTTAAATTATGATGTTATATTAGTTGTTTTAATCAGGGAAGAAAAGCTTCTATGTAAATATTAGAATAATACGTGCAAGATATGAGTCCAGAATGTACGATGTATGAAGTACTTTAAAAAATTATGTTCATTAGTGAAATGGAAAAAAAAACCAAAACAAATATTGTTCTTAAATATTATTATGATTATTGAAACATGATGAATAATTGTTGTTGATAGCGAAACAAAATTAATGTGCACTCTAGTCAACAACCCCTCCCCCGCCCCCTTCCAGAAAGATTCTGAATACAAGAATGATGTTTTTGAAAAGCAAATGTTATACCCCTGTAATCGGATATTCGGGGCGCATTTATATAGTTTTTGGTCCATCCGTCTGTTTGTCAGCAAAAACTTGAACCTTCCGCATAACTTTTGAATGCATGTTGATAGGGTTTTCATATTTCACATGTGTACTCCTTGTGACAAGACCTTTCTTTACATGCAATTCTTCACTTTTCAAATTTGACCTACTTTTGAAAATCTTTAGCTTTAACCATAACTCTTGAATGGTTAGTAAAAATACACGAGGGTATAAAATGCTTCATGCAGGCATCATACTTTTCATGAAGCGCTAACAGTAGGCCTATTTGTATTTTCAAAACTGAAATTTATTTCTTAAATAAATTTACATGTATGTCTTGCATATTTATAAATGTAGATTTCATTGTTTGTAAATTTATCAGTTTATGTCAAATTTATGCACTTTGAAATATAAGATATTTTGAAAATAGGAAACCAACAGTTTTTGTGCAGCATAATTAATACATATATTATGTTTGCACATATACGTATATAACTATTCACAATAAATATAGTTACCACATAATATCACAGTAAAACATACCATAGAGTATTTGAAGATCATCTAAAGTCAGAGGGTATCTTCTGTATAAGTATACGGAATCTGAGAATTTTTGGTGAGCATGTGCTCTATGTATGACACACTTTTATAGATACTATAAATATATTAGGTGGACCTTTTTAAAAGCATTGTATCTAAAAGAACCACAACTGAAAAAAAAGAAAACTAAGTATGAAATAAGAAAGGAAAAAATATTTTATAGTTATTATTTATTGGTTATATACAACTATACCCATATAAAGAGATCGGGTTCGGAATACCAAACATGAATTTTGACAGGAATAGAAGAAATAAAATAAATGAACAAATAAACTAACTGTAAATTACAAACAAATACACCAGGATAAGTACATATATATTATTTTCCTTCTACATCCTTATCTTCTTATGAAAAGGTAATGTAACGCGATCATTTGGGACAAAATGTCACGTACAGGTACATGTCGTTGAGTTCGATTCTGACATAAATACATGTATAAACAATATTGGAATAAAAAACCTATACACACAATAAATATATGTATACAAAGGGATGCCATTGAGTATCACGTCCTTATATTTTTTATGAAAAGGTAGATTAAAGCGGCTATTGAGGAAAAATGTCGAGACCGGGACCGGCTTTTAGCACTGTTTTTATTTCTCGGTCCCACCGGTCCCGGAGTTTTCACATATTATTTTACAAAAGAAGAAAATAATATGATCAATTTACTATCAGAATACAGGCATGAGATGTCATACCTAAGTTACTGAGAAATGGGGTTCAAATATCCTGATATATTCTGTTTTTATTGAATAAAAGTATCTGGGACCGGGACCGAAGACCGGGTTTTAGTCACGGGACCGAGACCGAAGACCGGGACCGAGACCGGGTTTTAGTCAGTACCCCAATAGGCCTACATCTATATATACACTATGCATGTATTATACGGATAATGGAAGCATTGGTCATTTCTAACAATCATCAAAATAAGTTAAAAACATAAAAAAAAAAAAAAAAAAACCAGATAAAAAGATAGATAAATAAACCAAAATAAATAAATAAATAAATCATAATATTAAAAATAATAATAATGATATTTAAAGTAAGGAGTCAGGCAAAAATATCTTATTAGCCCAAAGTTTTCAAATCTATTAACTTCAATCCAAGAAATCAAAATCATTTTAATAAAAATCAAATTATTTCAATCTCGACAACGTTTTGTCCATAGTAAACCCGTGTTGTCTCCATGACAGGAAATCTATTCACAACTAAATTGAAACTGGTTAATTATGAATTGCAGAATACAGATATAAGGAACAAAAACAAATTATATACGGTCGGCGAATCCCCGTATTACAAACATATAAGTATTAAACATCAGATGGAATTGTCATTGAGAGAGATAAGATTCGTCTGATGGAATGTCATGAACGATTTTCCTCAGTCAAACTGGTTTGATTTCTTATCAACAAATATCTTATGTTTTGTACTAAAATACTTCAACTGGGTCACTATAATATACATGTACAATCTTGTAGCTTCTAATTCGGGTTAATGAAGATTACGTCATTTAACAGTCATAGATAAAACTATCAAAGTCCAGCAAAATATAGAGCCAGGTATCAGAAAAATTCAGAGACAAACTGGGTTATAATGGGGCATCTCCAGTTAGG